>NC_060280.1:62559355-62840815 GCF_021613505.1 Equus quagga
CCCCCCCCCCCCCCCCCCCCCCCCCCCCCCCCCCCCCCCCGCTAGGAAGGGGAGAGGGCTGGGGGTACAGACCCCAGGTGCTCTGCCTCCCTCTGTTTCATCCTCTGCTTTGTGGCAGCCAGAGGGATTTTCCAAAAATGCAAATAACGCCATGTCACTCCTCTGATTAAAGTCCCCGGTGGATCCTCATTACTCTTAGGATGAAATTCAGACTCCTTAACAAGGCTTACAAGACCCTCAGTGATAGAGCCCCTGTGCCCACCCCACCAGCCTCGTCTTGGGATCACTCCACGTCACTTGGCCACCCACTACTCTATGGTCCAGACAACTGGACCAGAGATGGCTTCTGGAAGACACTGAGCTCCATCCCCTGTGGGCCTTTGCAGGTGGGAACTGCACCCACAGACGTCCTGACCTCCCTTCTGTGTGGCTATCTTGATGTCTCGTTACTCAGGTCTCAGCTCAAACCTTAGCTCTCTCAGGAAAGCTTCCCTGGCCACCGAGGCTGGCTTCAGTGCCCTCCTACACAGAGCCTCCGGGGTTCCACCTGCTGCAGTGCACCACAACCACCACTTTCTTAACTGTCCCCATTCGTCCAACTGCGAGCTCCTTGAGGGCGGGAATTGTGTGTTGCGTATCTTCATATTCCCAGAGCCTAATGCTGTCTGGCCCGCGGTAGCTATCCAATCAATCTTTGTTGAATAAACGGATGAACAAAAGAGAGGGAGAAGGAGGGAAGGAGAGAGGCAGTTAGCATCTGGGGCTGAGGTTGCAGTGGCCAGGGACAGGTGAGACTGCATAAGTAGGTGCCCATCACATGCCAGCCCAGGTCCCTCTGCGTGCATGCATGTCACAGGCTGCATCGAGACCCCAGCAGCGGTGCTCCTGCTCCCTGTCACATGTGCCCATATTGGCTCATAGAGACACCTGCACTGTGTGTGCCATGTGCAAAGGGAGGAGCAGCCAGCACAGGACAGTGGCACATCACAGGCAGGGAACTGCTTGGGCATCACTGGGTGTATGTGTGTGTGTGTGCGTGCGCATGTGTGCATGTGCATGAAGACATCTGGTCCCGGGCCAAGATGGGGGGCCATCCCCAGCTCTCTCCGTGGTTCTGGGCCCACTCCCGGCCCCTGCCCCTGGTGGGCTGGCAGGAGAGCAGGCTCCTCTCTGGGCTGTGTCTGCTGCTGTCTGGGGGGTGCGTCGGTGAAAGTGAACTCAGTCATTTAAACCTGACTCCACAGCCCTGCGCCCCCTGCAGCGCTAATTACGCTGTAGTTCTAAGCCGATTGCTGTACACTAAGCTTAAGCCCTCCTTTATTTATTTACTGACTACATTAATAGCAAAGCTCCTGACTGTACGCCGGCTGGCTGCACCCCGTTCCTCTGCATCTCCCCAGGAATGCAGGGTGCAGGGAGCAACCTGGCACAGAGCCCCCAAGTCTGACACCCCCACAGAGTCACCGGGGCCAGACAACAATGAGAAAATCATTGCCTTCTTCCATACATATTCCCAGACCCAAGGGAGGGGTCCTTCTCTGGTTCGGACTCTTCCACAGAGCGGGGAGCACGCTAGACACCCCAGCTCACCCCCCAGAGGGATATTCTATTTCAGGACACTGGGAAACTTCCCTTCGGCTTTCACAACTCCTGTCAGGTGCAGAGCACTGGCCGCATTTTACAGACAGGTAAACTGAGTCTGTGACCCTACAGCTGTGGATGGTGGAAGTGGGACTTGAAGCCAAGCCTTCTCATTCCAACAGCTTTCTTTCCTCTCCACCATGCTGCCTGTCAAGCATTCCTCCCCGCTCCCGGCGCCTGCCCACCCAGGTCTGACAATTTCCTTTTAGTTGTATGTTCTCACAGTTCCCACTCTTTGCCATGAGGAAGGAAGTCCTGCGTGGAATCAAAACCTCTAGCTCCCAGCTTTTTCTGCCTCCTTCACATGCTTGCCCAGAATTTGCTGGAAACCCGTGGTACCAAAGCCTTTCCTTCATTCTCAGAAGCTTCTCCCAGGGCAAACTAAGTCAAACCTTAGCTGCATCCCCACCTCCCTCCCCCACGCACACCTGGGGGAGTCTGGGGTGAAGAGGCCAGCTGCGGGCTTCCGTGGGATGGTGGCCTGCCTGTTGTCCTGTTCCTTGGTGCAGGAGTGTCTGTAACCATGCTGGCTGGCTCTGCCTGCTTCTGTGAGTGCCCTCACATCCCATGAGGCTGAGCTGGGCCATGACCGTAGGGCATGGCAGCCTTCTGAAGACCAGGTGGGCACCATCGGGGGCAGCATATGGACCCATGTGATCCAGCAACCCAGGCTCTGCTCTGATTAGAAATGGCATGGTGGCTGCTGTGCCACCCAAGGAAGAGGGGCAGCTGGGATCTGGCAGAAAAAACCTGGGGTTCAGAGTCGAGGACCTGGGTCTGAGGCCAGCTCTGCCATTTACTGGTTGACCTTGACTGCAACTCAGAACCACTCTGAGGTTCTATTTCCTCAACTGTAAAAGGAGGTACAGTAATGCCTGCCCCTTCTACCCTCAGGACAATCGTCAACTTGAGCAAGGCAGGTGAACCAGCCTTCTAAACACCACAGTGCCATAAAAATGAAAATTATAAATGATTAGCGGGCTCAGGGCTGGCCTGGGAGGGGACCTGATGGCCTAGACAGTAATTTCCAGGGTAGAAGCCCTCATAGCCAGGACCCCGGAGCCTGGGGTCTAGAGCGGACCGGTCCTCTGCTGGCATCACCGGGACTCTGTTGCCACCTAGTGGGCACTGGCTGCAGGTGCTTCTGCTGCTCATGTGGGTCCGGAAAATGACTGGGAAGGCCTGTTCCCTTGTAAGTGGCTTTGGATCCCTTGGGTCGCCTGCTGTACCAGGTCGGGCTGCGTAAGGAGAGAATGTGGTCCAGATTTAATCCAGAGAAGAAACACCTTCAACTACTTGGGAGACAGTTCGGTTGGCCTTCCAGAAGTTCTCCTGAGCCACTATTTCTATCCTGACCCTTTTTCTCCCACCTTTTCCCCCACTGACCAACTGGCCATGTCAAATCCAACTCCTCTCATGCCCCAAAGGCTGGTGTGGCAGCTGCTGCCAGCCAGCCAAACCCCAGGGATCCACAGGGCCTCGTCTTACACTGAGGGAGGATCGCGCACACATCACAATCCAGCTCCCCACAAGCTTTGTTGCTGGGAGAGAAGCAAGCAGGCCCAGCAAAGGTTGCACAAGGAGCTCAGAGTGCCCCAGGCCTGGCTCACTGAAGGCCTGAGAGGTGACAGCAGGAGGCTGGGGACAGTGGGACAAACTCACTTCCTGAGAACCTTCAGAGAGCCTAAAAAAGCCATCGCGGAAAGCCGCTGAAGTCAGCTCCTGCCTCGAAAGAGAACTGTCCTTCTAATACAGCGAGCAAGCCTGTGCCGTCCCCACAACCTGCCACAGCCCCGCTCCAGCTGGTTAGCATCTGAATTCTCAAGTTCACACCTGTGCCCCCTGGGAGACAGTGCACAATCCGATTCCCTCGGACATTTGGGTCTACAGATAATTTGATTGGAAGTGATCTTAGGCTGGATCATCTTGTCTCTCCTTGCCTCTTGGCCCCTCCAGCCATCTCAAATGAATGCAACCAAAGGGTTTAGAAGACCTCTCCCAACGCTAAACTTCTAAGATTCTATGACTCTTGCCAACTGTAAAGATCCTCAGAGCAAAGGCTACCTCCCCCTCTGTATCATCTGTTAGCACTTGTTTAAAAAGCAGCATTTCACTTTTTCCCCCTCCCCTAGATCAGCGGTGTCTTCAGCTTAGAGTGAGCTTCTAGTGACACCAGGTGGGGAGAAGGCAAAAGCGCATGCATGAGGGTGGGTTTTGATGGGCAGAGGAAGGAAAGGCTTTCCCTAAGAAGTCCCCATTTGGGAAGGGAGGGAGTCACAAAATGGCAGGAGTAAGGGGGTGGGGGGCTGGACAAGTTTGGCTTGACTGATTTTCACCTTATTCTCAGAAATCTCTTGGCAATTAGCATTCCTCCTTAACACCCTATCCCAGGCACAGGTCCTTGACCTTTCCCTCAGTTCCCAGAGCACAGCTGAGACCAGGCTGCAACATTTAAATTAGATTCTCTGAAGTCTCAAGGACAAAACAAAAGAAAATAAGCACCAAGAATGACCTTACATTAGCCCAGCTCTCTGCCTTCCTGCTCTCAGGAGAGAGGGGCCATCTTTAATCCCTACCACCCAGAAGTCCCATAAAGTGGGTCCCTAGTAACGTGTCTAAGGGATCACGTGCTGTCCTCGTATCAAAGGTCACTCCCTTTCTTGCCCTCCGGGTCTCATCCTCTGTCTTTCCAAGTTCTTTGCTGTGCACTTTTCTCTTCTCTCTGCTGCATTCACTTCTCCCTCCCAACCAGATTATTCCCATCGGCATGCCAACGGCTCCCATTCGAATAAACTTTTCCCTAACCCCACAGCCCCCTTCGGTTACCATCCAAATCCTCTTCCTCTGAACAGCAAAATTCTCGAGATAGTCGTGTATAGACACTGTCGTCTTCATTTTTGGTAAAGCTTCTCATCTGAGTTTTATCTCTTTCACTTCCTTGAAACGGTCTCGCCAAGCTCATCAGGGGCTCTATTTTCCAAAACACATGGCTACTTTGCTGTCTTCATCTTACTTATCTTTCAGCAGCTTTAGACGTAACTGGCTCCTTCCAGAAACGCTCTCCTGGTTTTTCCCTCCCCCACATGCTGCTGCCTCTCAGGCTCCTTGGCCGCCTCCTCTTGCTCTGCTGGAATTTGCATATTATATTAGACCAGCTCTGAATGCTTCCTTGACCCTCTTACCTTGTCTATCTCCTCCCCTCACTGGTGTCTCATCCACTTCTGTGGCTTTTAGTATGTGCTCATGACCTCAAATTTTAGTTTGGGAGTCTAGAGTTTTCCACTGAGTTCCAGACTCAGATGCTTAACTGACACATACATTTGAATACCTAATAGGCATCTCACACTTAACATGCTCTTACCAGAAGCCTTGTCCACACATCTCTGTGCCTGTCTCTTCCACTGGGTGCAGGATTATTAACCTTTTTCTTCCTCAAATCCAAGCCTCCTTGTCAACTTCATGTTGGCTATCTTGGGGCCATCTGAAAGAGTCAGCGTGGATGGGAAAGGTAACACTCTTAATCTGATGTGTGCCACAGGACTGAATCCCTTTGTAAGAGAATTTTGAATAATGAGCCTTTATTGCTGGAAGCCTTTTCCAGTCTTATTTCCTATAATTTAGGGCATAGAAGAAGTCAGCTTACCTATATCCAAGAAAATACAAATTACTGGATTCCTCCAATTTTCTTTCATTTCTTCTTGGAAATTTGTCTTTTTTTTTTTTCCTGAATTCATCTCTTGATAATTATATCTTGCTACAAACACTGGAGAACAACCAACATACACTAACATTCTGGTTCTTTCCCCACAGTTTCTCTTTGAGCTATAGGCTTAGTATATACTTGATCTGCCTTTCAAGTTGTTGCAGCCAAGTCTTTTCCTAAATGTGTAGTTCCTGCCTATCATGGGGCTCCATTTTCCTAGCCAAGCTCTCCTTGCTGCCAGTGAAATCATCTGGCCACTGTCTGCTTCTCTGACCCACCTCCTTCCACTTTCCTCCTGCCACTGTTCTCAGCCTCACTGCCTTCCATCTGCCCCCAGAGAGGACAGGTCTTTGCATGTGCTGTTCCCTCTGCCAAGAGCCTCTGCCCCCTAAATCTTTGCCTGGCTGCCTCCTTCACACATAATTCAGGTCTCAGCTCAAATATTGCCCCTTGGTGGGGTCATGCCCGACCATCCCATCTCAAGTTTTTTCCCCCCATAGCATTGACCGCCATCTGATATTTTCTTTATTTGTTTCATTGTCATGGTCCATGTCCCATCCCCCTTGCCTGTAGCCTTTGCAAGAACCAGGATCCAGTTGGCCTCATTTGCCACTGTATCCTTGGTGCTTAGAGTGGTACTTGCCCCACTGTCGGTATGACAACAAATGCCAATGCTCATACAATACCGTGTGCCAGACACAGTTGTAGTTCTTTGTTGAACACTTTTTTTAGTGAAAAATTTCAAATATACACAAAAGTAGAATAATATGATGAATCCCTTGCAAAACCCATCGCTCAGATTCAACATTATCAAGATTTTGCCATGCTTGCTTCCTCTATCCTTTCTTTCCTTCCTTCTTTTTCTTTCATTTTTCTTTCCTTTGTTTCTGTTGAAGTATTTTAAAGAAAATCCCAGGTATCATGTCACTTCCCCCCCCCACATACTTCAATGTATGCATTTTTTAAAATGAATTTTTCTTATATAACTTCAATAGCATTCATACACTTTCAAAAATTAGCAGTGATTTCTTAGTATCGTCCCTCAGTCCTTATTCAGATTTTCCTGATTACCTCAAAGATAACTCTCTAAAGTTGGTCTGTTTGAATTAGGAGCCAAACTAGGTCCACTCGCGGCCTGGGTTTGTAATTTCTATTAAATATCTCCTTCCTCCCATGCTGTTGACTTGTCGAAGAAACAAGTGGTTATTATTAACTATCCAGTTGGAAATGATGAGGGCCCAAATGGGACTGGGTACAGGGGGCAAAAAGGAGGAAATGGTCTGAAAAGAACTTGTGGAGTAGAGTCATCTGGTCGACCCTGCTTTGGCTCAGAAGAGTGGTGACATCACTGGCCTCTCTGAGGCATCAGGAGCTATGTAGGAGAGCAGCAGTGGCCTTTCTCCCTCTTACAGGATCTCTGGTGTGACAGCTGAAAGGAACCCTCAGATCAGCTAATTATAGCTCTTGTTTTAGTCCCTTGCCCAGCCTCCTCCAGCTGGGCAGAACATCTGTACAATCCTCCCACTTCACAAAATTCCCTCTCTATCTTGCTTCCTCTGAGGCTGTTGAGAGAGGGTCAATCCCCATACGCCATACTTACCATGGTTCCCAGACCAGCTGTGTACCAAACCCATGGAGTTTTGTTCTGCTCCTTGAACATACACTCAAATATCTGGTTCCCTATCCAGACCTTCTGAATCAGAACCTGTGGGCATGGTACGTGGGAGTCTGTATTTTAAATACAGATGATGTAGCCAATTCACAGATCCTCATCAGAAACCTTGTAGAATACACCAATGGAGTCAGTCCTGAGATAAAATTTGTAAAGCAATTTCTGCCCGCAGATTACAATTCCTTTGGGGTCAGTCATATTCCACCTTTATAGCTTGTGCACAATTTTCATTAAAGTTTTGAATATGCATCCCAATATTTGTGTGTTTATTTATGCATTATATACATGTACCACTGTACTACCATATTAAGTATAAAATACACTAAAATAAATTTTTTAAAAAATTTAACAAGTAAATAAAAATAGAAGTTCTACTATTTGCTTCTTGCAGCCCCGTGGTTTTTCTTGGATTCCCATCTGTGGGTTCCTGCTCTGGGGTCTGTTCAGCCCGTCCTTTGCCCAAGGCTTCCCAAGGGAGTTCCCTGTGCAGACCTTCCAGATATCGTGAAAAGCTCCCTTCTTCTATAACATTCTTTGTCATGACCCCAAAGCCTTCTTGGAGAGAGGTTTGCCTGGTTCACCTGGGCTAATTTTTTTTCTCTACAATGTGACCAGTGGAACCCTCCCAAATTAGTTGTGGAGCAAGCAAACAAGTTATGTCAGCAGTCAAGTCTTCCATTCTTCCTGTGGTCCTCTTGGATCCCTGGGGGCTCAGGAAACGAAAATTTCCTAACAGATGTATTTAAGGCTGCAGGGGGAGAAAAGGTGATTGAAGGCCTGGAGGAAGCAGGAGGCAAATTGAGGTAGGGAAACCTAGAACTCACCATTTCTAGGCTTCTTGATTCCTTCCTGTAGATCTGAGTTGCCACCAGGTATCATTTTCCTTTAGCCTGAACAGCTTCAAAGGAAGTATTTCTTGTCCTGCAGGGTTATTGGTAACAAATTCTCTCAGTTTTCACTTATCTGAACATGTCTTTATTTCATCCTCATTTTTGCAGACTGTTTTTGCTGGATATGGAATTCTGGGTTGACAGTTATTTTGTTTGTTTAGAGCTTTAAGGATGTTGTCCTTTATCTCCTGGTTTCCACTATTTCTGATGAGAACTCAGCCATGAGTTACATCATTGTTCTCCTGTATGTAATATGTCATTTTTCTCTGGATGATTGCACGATTTTCAGAAGTTTAACTATGGTGTGCCTAGGTGTGACTTTCTTTGCTTGGGGGTTTGCTGAGTTTCTTGAATCTGTAAGTTGATGTGTTTCACCACATTTGGGAAAGTTTTGACCTTTTTTCTTCATATATATGTTTCTACCCCATTCTCTCCCTCCTTTCCGTCAAGGATTCTAATTACATATATGTTCAACAGCTTTATTTTTTTCCACACGTTACTGAGGCTCTGTTCATTTTGTTTCAATCTTTTTTTCTCTCTCTTCTTCAGACTGAGTAATTTTTACGGCTCTGTCTTCAAGTTCTTGGACTCTTACTTCTGCCATCTCCAATCTGCTGTTAAAACGACCCAGTGAATTCTTCATTTCAGACATTGTATTTTCAGTCTAGAATTTCCTTAAAAAGAAGTTTCCACTTCTCTCTTGAGATTCCCTGTTTGCTTCTTAAGACTATATTTTTCTTTAATTCCTTGAACACGTTTATTATAACTGTTTTAAAGCTATTTAAACATCTAGATCATCTCAGGGCCTGTTTCCATTGATACCTTTTATTTTCGTGGGTAGCACTTTTCTGCTTCTTGGTGTATCTAGTAATTTTTTTATTGTAGGCTATATTGTGAGTGATCTGTCAGAAGGAGTCTGGATTATGGTGTTTTCCTTTAAAGAGTGTTGTGTTTTGTTGTGACAGGGAATTAATTTATCAAAAGCTTTCCTTGCCCCTATCAAGGCTTGGTTTTAGGCTGTGTTAGGGTGACTTTAAAGTAGCCTTTATTCTAGGGCATGGTCCTTCTTCCCAAAGCATCACTTTTCTGGTGTCTCAGCTGAATGCTGAGATAATACGTGCTGCAACAAGATCTTTCCACTCGGGCTGGAATGATGACTCCCAGCACCATGTGACCTCTGGTATTTCCATTCTTCTCTCAACTCCATAGCAGGCAGTCTCTTGCAAAGTCTCAACGTGTGCATGTGCAGCCCAGTTCTTGACCAAAACCCAACAGAGAACCTGTTATGGGTTAAATTGTGTTCCCCCAAAAAGATACATTGAAGTCCTAACCCCTAATACTTCAGAATGTGACCTTCATTTAGAAAAAGGGTCCTTATAGAGAAAATTAAGTTAAAATGAGATCATTAGGGTGGGTCCTAATCCAGAATAACGGGTGTGCTTATAAAAAGTTGAAATTACACACAGAGACATATACGCAGAGAGAAAGCTGTGTGAAGAAAAGGGAGAGACCAAAGTGTTGCATCTACAAGCCAAGGAATATCAAAGATTGACAGCAAATCACCAGATGCCAGGGAAGAGGCATGGAACAGATTCTCCCTCACAGCTCTCAGAAGAAACCAATCCTGCTGACACCTTGATTTCAGACTCCTGGCCTCCACAATTGTGAGAGAATAAATTCCTATTGTTTAAGCCCCCCAGTTTGTGGTACTTTGCTATGGCAGCTCCAGCAAATGCATACATGCCCACAAAGACTTTTGGTGGCCCCTCTACATGACTCCCTCCTTCCTGGCAGCCAACCCCAAGAGTTCCATTCGCTTTAGCAGCTCCAAACTCTGATCTTTGCTTCTGAGCTCAGCATGACGCTAGACTCTTCTTGGGTTCCACCTTGCTGTGCTGTAGTCAGGAAGTTGTCCCCAGGCAGACAGCTGGTTCATGCTGGGCTCCCTTTATGGGTTTTCCTTCTCTCAGGAATTGCAGCTGTGCACTGCCTGTTGTCCAACGCCTGCAAACAGTTGTGTCATGCATCTTGTCCAGTTTCGTAGTTGTTTATGGTGAAAAGTAATTCCAATATTTGTTACTCCGTCATGGCCAGAAGTGAAGTTTCTGTTCTAAATTCTTTATTTGAATTAGCTCATTTAATCCTCTCAACAACTCCCTGAGGTAGGGTATTATCCTCATGAGTTCCAGAAAAAAACTGAGGCAAAAAAAGATTAAATAACTTGTCCAAGGACATATGTTCTAAACAGAGGAGCTAGATTTTGAATCTAGGCAGGTTAGCTGCAGAGCCTATGTTCTTAAACATTAACCTGTTATCTTACATAATAGGTGCTCAATGAATGCATTTTGAATAGATGAAGAGACGGTGGTCTCTTCTACCTTTATTGCCATTTCCTTCTGTTCCACCTGCCCAGGAAAATCCCAACATTACACCAATCCAGTATCTTCACTCTCCAGCACCCAGATTTTTAGCATGATGGAGAAAATCACACTTCTGGGCAGACTGAACTCCTACCAAGTTATGCAGACCTTTGACAATACCTAATAATCCTGTATTTCCCTAGTGTTTGCCTTCCATTTGCTGTTGGTTTTCTCCTCTAATCTCAAACACTTGTACCTTCCTTCTTGTTATTTTCAGGAAAAACACAATTTCCAGCTGTGAACTCTCAGTTTCCTTCTCATTCCTATAAATTTGACTTTTATTGGCACCCACCCTTGCCTTTTCCTCTACTGTCAAAATATTTAGTATTTTTCTCTTTCTATCTAAGGATCATCCACTTTTAGCTGCTGCCTGATGTCTTTCCTCTCTTTCACAGCCAAGCTTGTGGAAGTGTCAGTCACATTCTCCGTCTGCACTTGCTCATCTCCGTAGTATTGGAAGTCCTAGCCAGAGCAATCAGGCAAGAAAAAGAAATAAAAGGGATCCACGTTGGAAAAGAAGAAGTGAAACTGTCACTCTTTGCAGATGACATGATTTTATTTTTATTAATTTCATCCTTAGGCTTTCTTCAAATGTATGTTATTCTTTTTTGACTTCTTGATTTTGGATGCTTAATTCTTTATTTTTTCTGTTTATTAATATAAGTATTTAAGATCATGAATCTTCCCCTGCTTTATTTTTGTCTAGTTGTAGGATTTTTTCCCTATGTATTTTTGATTTTTGTTTTTGTTTCCTCCTTGATCAAAAAGTGTTTAAGAGAAAAATTTAAAAATTTCTGTGTGGTAGGGTCTCTTGTTTTCTGGTTTTGTAATTAAATCTAGTTTATTGTATTTTGATCACTGTATGTTATTTTATATTATTTCTACTTTGGGGAAGTTTTATAATTTCTCTGTGGTTTTATATTCAGTCAATTTTTTAATATTCCATGGATAGCTTTTAAAAAAGTATACCTCTGTTTTCAGATTGCAGAGTTCAATATACAGAGTTCAAATTTGTATTATTGATTACATGTTTATTTCTTCTCTATCGTTATTTACTTAGGAAACCACGTACATAGGAAATGTGTCCTTTCCTTGAATATGGGCTAGGAATTGTCAAGACCCCAGACTTGTCCCTACCCTCAACCTGGTGCCAGAGCAGAAGAAATGTTACTGTGGTGGTTTTGCAGCCCAAAGCTTTGTGAGGAGGGGGAGAGTGATTTCCATTGCTCCTGAGTGGGGAATGGAAATAGGGCAGAGAGAAAGAGTTACAGGCACAGAGGTTGGGTAAACGGGATGTTGAAACCCTTGTTAATCAGTGATCTGGGACCAGATCATGCAGTGTCATCTCAGGAGGTGCCAGCAGCACAGACAAATGCCAGCCCCCTTGCCTGGCACCAGGTAAGTTCCCCACCCCACCCCTGGTGAAGGAAGACTCTAAGTGACTGAGATTTAATGTCTACCACCCATTTGAATGAGACTCGAAGAAGAAATTCAGTTCACTTATGGAACAAGTATGTTTTGCACACTCAGCCCACAACATCTGTAGCTCCAGCTCATATCTCTCTGAGAGTTCTAGACTTGCATCTGGGTTAGATTAGACTTTTCAGCCTCAAATTGAGTGTGCTCCAAACTAAACCCATCTCTTCTCATCTTCTCATCCTCCTCACTCCTCAACTAAAACCTGTTCTTGTCTTCCGTATTTTACTAAATATTATCAACATCCATTCAGTAGTCTAGGACAGAAACCAGAGCATTGTGTTGGAGAGTGTAGTTCAGAGAACACTAAAGATTAAAAACCAACTAAGGCATCTCCATCCTATTATTGCTCATATGTACTGGGGCTCATAGGGAATTTAGTTTAAAAATTAGGCGTGTTTTAATTCAGTAGCATTTCTATACTCTAACAATGAACCAACAGAAAAAGAACTCAAGAACACAATCCCATTCACAGTCGCAACAAAAAAGAATAAAATACTTTGGGGTAAATTTAACCAAGGAAGTGAAAGACCTATACAATGAAAACTACAAGATTTTTCTGAAAGAAATTGATGATGACATAAAGAGATGGAAAGACATTCCATGCACATGGATTGGAAGAATAAACATAGTTAAAATGTCCATACTACCTAAAGCAATCTACAGATTCAATGCTATCCCAATCAGAATCCCAATAACATTATTTACAGAAATAGAACAAAGAATCTTAAAATTCATATGGGGCAACAAAAGACCCCAAATTGCTAAAGCAATCCTGAGAAAAAAGAACAAAGCTGGAGGCATCACAATTCCTGACTTCAAAACATACTACAAAGCTACAGTAATCAAAACAGCATGGAACTGGTACAAAAACAGCTGCATAGATGACTGGAACAGAATTGAAAGCCCAGAAATAAAACCACACATCTATGGACAGCTAATCTTCAAGAAAGGAGCTGAGGGCATACGATGGAGAAAAGAAAGTCTCTTCAACAAATGGTGCTGGGAAAACTGGACAGCCACATGTAAAAGAATGAAAATTGACCATTCTTTTTCACCATTCACAAAAATAAACTCAGAATGGATCAAAAACCTAAGGATAAGACCTGAAACTATAAGCCTTCTAGAAGAAAATATAGGCAGTACACTCTTTGGCATCTGTATTAAAAGGATCATAGGACACCATGTCTTCTCAGACAAGGGAAACAATAGAAAGAATAAACAAATGGAACTTCGTCAAACTAAAGAGCTTCTTCAAGGCAAGGGAAAACAGGATTGAAACAAAAAACAACCCACCAATTGGGAAAAAATATTTGCAAGTCATATATCCGGCAAAGGGTTAATCCCCATACTATATAAAGAACTCACACAACTCAACAACAAAAAATCAAACAACCTGATCAAAAAATGGGCAGGGGACATGAACAGACATTTCTCCAAAGAAGATATATGGATGGGCAATAGGGACTTGAAAAGATGCTCATCATCACTGATCATCAGGCAAATGCAAATCAAAACTATATTAAGATATCACCTTACACCCGTTAGAATGGCAAAAATAACCAAAACAAAAAGTGACAAATGTTGGAGAGGTTGTGGAGAAAAGGGAACCCTCCTACACTGCTGGTGGGAATGCAAACTGGTGCAGCCACTATGGAAAACATTATGGAGATTTCTCAAAAAATTAAAAGTAGAAATACCATATGACTCAGCCATCCCACTACTGGGTATCTATCCAAAGAACTTGAAATCAGCAATTCCAAGAGACCCATGCACCCCTATGTTCATTGCAGCATTATTTACAATAGCCAAGACATGGAAGCAACCTAAGTGCCCATCAACTGATGACTGGGATAAAGAAGATATGGTATACATATACAATGGAATACTACTCAGCCATAAAAAAGGATAAACCATCCCATTCACAACAACATGGATGGACCTTGAGGGTATTATGTTGAGTGAAATAAGCCAGATAGAGAAAGACTATCTCTGCATGATTCCACTCATATGTGGAAGTTAAACACATGGACAAAGAGAACAGATTAGTGGTTACCAGGGGAAAGGGGGGTGGGGGGGTGGGGATGGGCACAAAGGGTGAAGTGGTGCACCCACAATATGACTGACACAATAATGTACAACTGAAATTTCACAAGGTTGTAAACTATCATAATCTTAATAAAAGGTAACAAAAAAAAAAATTAGGCATGCTTTTTAAATAGTTTGAAAAACCACTGTAGGAAAGGGTGCAATACAGTGGAGCAAAAGGGACTAGAAACCCTTCCATACAAGCCAAAGCTACTGAAAAGCCCGGGGGCCAGCGTAGGAGTGGAGGGTGGTGTTGCTGGAGGAGGGACCTGGAGAGGTGGAGAAGAGGAGGCGAGTGTGACAAAGGTGAATGGCCGAAGGGAGAGGGTTTAGGAAACGTCCTTCATTGGCTGTCTGGTCATCTAATTGTTTGAGGGCCAAGGGGAGTGACTAAGCCTAAGCTTTATCAAGAAGGGCCAGGGTCCAGGGTTCCTTCCCAGACAAACCCAGGATTCCTTCCTTCCTCACTGCTCCCCATGGCTTTTCAGGAATCCACGGTGCCTGATGTCTATCAGGCGAATTTTGAACCCACAGCCTACCTGGACTACTTCAAGTTGGGCCAGAATCCTTTGAGTGATGAATTCCTCCATTTTCTGCTAAAACACTACAATGCCACTTTTAAATCAGGTGCTGGGCTCCTTCAACCCTGGGGGAGGTTGGGTGGCCATGCGAATCTTAAATCAGATGCTGGTGTTTTTCAACTGTAGGGCAGGTTTGGGGTGGGGGTGGAGCAGGGCGGTCAGACAATTGACAGGAACTTTGGACCTTCAGAGAGTGTGAAACTGCCCTACAGAAAGATTTTATATATACTTAATGTATGGTACATGGTGAGATGCCCTCAGTTTCTGCGGTCTCTGAGGTCAAGATTTTCTCCTCCCATGAAATCTAAGAACTGTGGTCTTTGATGGTCCTGAGCGGGCCTGCCTTCTCCCTCTCCCTGACAAAAGAAGCTACATGCGCATCACGAAGTGTGGGAAGCCTTGCTCCAAAGTCCCAAAGTTCGCTCTTCTGCCTGATTACCACTGAGGACAACAAAAACATCCTGGGCGAGTGGCTCTCAGATTTGCCCCTAGGGGAAGAATGGTGCTAGGCAGGCTGGGCCATTAAATCAAATAATAGGTATCTTTTCATGATTCACATGAGAAGAACATCTAACTCCATAGCTAGAGTTTTCCCAATTAAAAATTTTCTGCCGTAAAATTTTATTAAACCTTTGATGGCTGCCTGAATTTATCTGCCACCATTCCCTATGGATAAAACACATGAACAGGGAACAAACAAAAGGTAACAAGAGCATCCAGGAGCAAACGAGCAGGTGAAGTTCAGCAGGTAGTTGGAACCCTTGGGTCCAGCTAGTTTCCTCTCCTTGTTGCCTTGAGGTTTACCTCGGAAGCCCTTGGCCAGGTGGGCATATTTTGTGTTAACCCAGTCTCTCCCTGGCTGGAGAGAAGGCAGGATACAGAGGGGAGACCAAGGGCTCTGTGAACAGGCCCTATATTCTCCTTTAGTCCACACACTGCCAGGCAAGTTTGTGGGAATACAGTCGGTGCTCCATAAATGTTTGCTGATTGTTCTTGGAATGTTATAGATGATCTCAGTGGGGCCACAGGGCCCTTCAGCAAAAAGTGCTTGGAATAGGGAAGCCAGGGTCCTCAGGAATGTGACCAGATTCCTTCTGTGAACACTTATTGAGAGGGTGAATTGGCAGTTGAAATGGCAAAGTCGGTTCTCTACTAGTTGCCCGCCACCCAAACAAACTCTTCTGCTCCAAACTCTCCCCTCCTCCCCAGACTATCCGTACTCAGTGCCCAGGACTGTGCTACGTGGTGCCCGAGGCTGTCAGTGCAGGCAAGATTCCTGGAGTTTACATTCCCAGATGACCAACTCGCTACAGCCTCTCCAAATGGGATAGAGAGAGTACAGCCTTTTGGCAAGTGTGGCCCTCAGAGCCATGCTTTGGTACAGATAATCTAGAATGTTCCTGTTCTAAAGCAGGTGGACTGAAAGGCAAACTCCTGATTGACATTGGCTCTGGGCCCACCATTTATCAGCTTCTCTCCGCCTGCGAGTCTTTCGAGGAGATCATCGCCACCGACTACACAGACAAGAACCGCCTGGAGCTGGAAAAATGGCTAAAAAAGATGCCAGGGGCATTTGACTGGTCTCCAGTGGTGAAATACGTATGTGAGCTTGAGGGGAACAGGTAAGGGGTTTTCTGTTTCTTTTGGGAACTTCATGATACCAGGAGCTTCACTTAGCTCTCTGAATCAAGAATTTTCCAGAGGGCTCACGTAGAAATGGCAAGGCAGATGGAAACTAAGAAGTAAGGAAGTCAGTGGGGCCCCAAGAAGAAGAAAGGAGGAAGAGTGAGATATGAGTCCTATAAAGACCAAAAGAGGGAACAGAAATAGATGACTAGAGACAGACACGGAGCCAGAAAGAAACTGTCATGAAAGCCTACCCAGAATACCAAGGTATGACCCCAAGCAGCTATGGAATGGCAGGGCAGCTGCCCGCTGGTTGTTTATGGCGGGCACCCATTCTGATTGGCTGGGACACCTGTTGTTCCAATTCCAACCTCCAGGTGGCTCCAAGCTTGTGTAATCTTTCTGTGGACCACATGAGGTGGGGGACAGAGTTAAGACCAATCTTGCATGCAGGTGGAACAGAATTTACTTACCTTGTGTAATCTCAGGGCGCCAGGAAGGTCCACCATAACACCTCCACTCCCAAAATATGACTCTCCCTAGTTAGGTAACCTGATTGAAGTTGTACAGTGAATTCTTATTCCTTTTACTTAAGACTAGGACTTTTTTAAAATGCAGAACTGGAAAGAGTAAACCTTTTAATTACTAGTCCTTATTCACACCTCAATATGAGTGAGCCCCACATCCTGAGAACAGGTACAGGTGAGAAGAAAACGTGTGTGGTCATGAGGAGGTTGAGTGGAGTGGCCGGGGGACACGGGAGGGAAAGGTGTTGGAGAGACTGGGGGTCCCCAACCAAGTCTACCAAGCTCGCTTTGTAGTTCTCCTCAGCTGACCCCAGGCAGACTTGCCCTTTCTTGTTGCCCTTGCCTGAGTCGCATTAAGCGTGGACCTAGCTGAACGAGAATGGGCTAACTGCCGGGAGTACAAGCAGGAGAGGGCCTGCAGGTGGAAGGAGCACTGACCACAGGGTCAGCAGGTCCCAGGCTTGACCTTGTCAACAGCTGGCTTCATGACCCCCTCTCTCTCTGGGACTCAGTTTCTTCATCTGTAAAACTGGCAACCTCATATTCTGGGAGTCTGTGTGAAAAAGGCAGGGAATGACTAGGAGTGCTGTCTGCATCTCACACGATGAGCATGACCCAGCTGGCCACTCTTTCCTCTTCACTCCAGAGACAAGTGGGCTGAGAAGGAGGAGCGGCTGAGGAGAACTGTCCGCCAGGTGCTCAAGTGTGACATTCTGAAAGAACGGCCCCGGAACCCGCAGTCCTGCCTCCCGCTGACTGCCTCATTTCCTCGCTGTGCCTCGAGGCTGCCTGCCCCACCCTGGGGGCCTGCCGGGCAGCCCTGCGCCACCTCAGGACCCTGCTCCGGCCCAGAGGCCATCTGGTGCTGAGCGGGGGCTTTGAGACCACCTTTTACATGGTGGGCGACAAGAGGTTCTCCGCACTGCCCCTGGAGGAGAAATTCCTGCTGGAGGCCCTGCAGGAGACGGGCTTCACCATCGAGAAGCTGGAGAAGGCTCAGCGGCCTGCTTAGGGCTCAGACGACTGCTCAGACTACACGGGCATGTTCTTCCTCGTGGCCCAGAGAAGGGACTGATGCAGCAGACCTGGAAGGAGCCAGGAGCGAGCAGGGGCAGGACTGCCACCTGTCATTCTGCCACCTCATTTGCTTGCCTCTTCATTTAGCCAGTTTCATTTAGAATCCTTACCAGCAAATGCTTTTGGAGTCTTATTGTACATGATTGCCAGGTAAACAGGGATGTTTATCTCAAACAGAGAGGTTTATGATATACTCCACTAATAGCCGAGGGTTGGGGAAAGAATTGGACCAGAGAAATAAACCTGTGCCTCCTCTGGTTTCGAGGGCTCCTCAGGGTTGTGTGGAGTGAAGAGGGTGGAGTCCCCCACGATCTCCTATTTTAGGTAATTCGGGACTGCACAGCTTCTGAGCTCATCTACCCGCTGCATCCTCACCCCGATAATGCTGCAGCCCCGCCCCAGGAGAGGAAAAGAACACAGGCCCCGTGTCAGGAGACACGGATTTGATACTTGGCTCTCTGGCTAACTTGTTCTTGTGACTTTAGCTGGATTGTCAATATCTCAGAGCCTCAGTTTCCCCATCTCTGAAATGGAGATAATAACATCCCTCCCCAGGGTTATTATGAGACCCGAAAAATATAACATGAATACACTTGGTAGAGAACTACGTGAACACTGTGTGCGTACAGGTTTTGGCTGACCCTATATATGCGTGTAATAAGCAGTTCTGAAGAGAGCTCGAGAAGTTGTTTTCCCTCTTTGTCCACTGGAACCCACCTAACCCAGTTTGGGACAGGGATGGGGCACTTGGGAAAGACTTTTTCAAGAAATCAGCAGCAGATCAGAGAGATCTAAAGGGTGGCCACGAATCAGCCAGGTGAAGGAAGGGGAATGAAGAGCAGGAACTCCCAGGAGCATGTGCCGAGACCCCGAGGGAGTTAACATACTGTGTTTGGTGAACTTCAAGAAAAACTGAAGACACTTGGGTACAAAGGTTAGGGCCCTGTCCCTCTAGGGCACTGTTAACACACTGGGCGCCTGGCATGGTAGGATAGGCCAGCCCTTCAAGGGGGCAGAGAAATGCCAAAGCTGTGACAGTTGGTAGGGGGCGGGAGGTGGGCAAACAGGGACTTTACTCATTCAACAAATATTTGTCGAGTGCCTACGTAAAGCTAGGCACTGTGCTACATGTCAGAACCTTTGCCCAGGTCTGGGCCTCACACTAAACATGGTTGCAACATCTAAGGCCTTGATTATATTCTACCCAATGTGTGTGCATCTCTGTATATTCCCGTGTGCGTATGTGAATAGGTGCTTGTGTGTGTGTGTGCACACTGACGATGGTAGTAGAGGGTGGGTCAGATCTATCTGTGGTGCCACCACATGAGTCATAGGTGATGCTGACTCCCGAAGGCTGAGTTCAGTTCAGGAGTTAGCTGCCAGGAGAAGATTACAGTAGACGGACCCAGAGGCTGAGTGTTAACACTCCTTCCAAGGAGAGCTCCAAATGTACACTGAAGTATGTGGCCATAAAGCTGGGCTGGGCCAGAAAGCAGAAGGTGAAGAGTAAGGTGGGCTGGCGTATGGGGAGGGTGTCCAGGGCAGGTGCTCTGGCAGGACCGAGTTGCCCAATGCACTACCTCACTGCATGAAGTGTGGGTGTGCACCCTGGAGTAGGTTCCTCTGGGGTCCTGGCGTTAGTTACACCGGCATTCACATCAAGGAGCTATTGGCTCCTTTATATGACATTCAAGTTACTGCATACACTTTGTGGGCCGAATATGAGTAGGCATCATGTTTGGCTTCATGGGAGATAAAGAAATACCAATATGTGCAAGGTGTAGCAAGGGACCGGAAAGGGTTTACATTCATTGAATTAACGAACAACACACTTTTATTAAGCACCCCTTGAGTAGGCATGGGACTCTACTACAAGGCAGAATTTGCTTGGGAGAGGGATAGTGATGGGAAGCACCGAAGATGGAGGGATTAGTTCAAGGAAAGTTTCATGGAGGAAGTGGAAGGCAAGATGAGTTATAAAGGAGGAGGATGGTTGGAAAGGCATTCCTGCTGGAGGAAACGATGCATGGCCTTAGGAAGATACTGGGCAATGATATGATGTTTCTTTTGCCTAGAACATGGTCTCCCTATGAGACCTCGGGACGGAACTTGGGGCATTGGGCTCTGTGAGCCTCTCCAGGGCTTATCCGATGTCGTCAATATTTATTTAGCATCTGCCATCTGCCAGGCACTGAGAATGTGAGAATACACACGACATCATTCTTGACCTCACTGAGCTCACAGACAGTCATGACAGCAGTGTTATGGGAGGTGAGGTCACACAGAAGGAATTGCCTAATTTGGAGGAGATAAGGGAGGCGTTCCAAAGAGGTCATGTTTAAAGTGAGCCTTGAACTAACGGTAAGTCCCAGGTTGCCAGGCAGACAGTGAGGTGGAGGTGGGGTGGGCTGGAGCGTTAAAGACATTTCAGGTCGAAGAAGCAGCGTGGCCAAGGTGGGAGCCATGGGTGGACATCGGCATGTTCGGGACCCTGGATCAGGAAGCGTACACTGAGTGGCTGCTGTGTGCTAGGCCCTGTTCTGTATTCTGGGGATACGGGGAACAAGTCCAACAAGGCCCTGCCCTCCTTCTACTTGGGAGGGGAAGGGAAGGCAGACAATAAAAGAGTAGATGAAAAGAGAGTGTGAGAAGCCCTAAGAAGGATACAAACAAGGTCATACTGTGGAGAGGAATGGGGTCAGAGTGGGTGGGAGGGGGGATCCATACAGGTGCATGGGATGGACAGACCTAGATGGGACTTCGCACAGCCAGTGGTGTGAGAGCAGGGGCACCTGGGGGAGGGGTGCCAAGCCCAACCGTCTCCCTCTCTTTATAACAGAGCTCTCCAAAATTGGAGCGAGAATGCCTCTGGAGGCAGAATCGACAGGCCGACAGGAGCTGCTCTCCTGCCTGTTCTGCATCCTGCAGGCCTCCCACAAAGAAGCCCCGTTTAAAAATTTCAAGCCCTTCCCTTTTGCCTTCCAGAGGAGGATCCCAGATGCTCAGACCTCCGGGGGAAGTGACAGGCAGTGAGTGGGGTGGGTGGCCCACTCCTGGAGGACAAGGCAAGTCGTGCTGCTGAATGCGAGTCTCTGTGAGGGGGTGTGCCCTTCGGGAGAAGAAGGCTCAGGGACAGCCAGTGGCTCTCTGGGGACCAGTCTTAGCTCTGTTTTAATTGTTTCCCTTGTCCTTCACTCTCTGGACACAAGGTGGCAGCCGAGCCTTGAGATTGACAGGCTGCAGGGCCAATGGGGTGGGAGGACTCTTCCCTCAACATTGCTTGTCCACGGCATGCTCATTTGCCTGAGGCCTGTCTCCCTGTTCAACCTGACCTCTGAATGGGGGAACCAGGAGGAGGAGGGCCTCTGCCAGCACAGAGCACCCTGGTTTTCACCAACCTTCACTCAGCCATGTGTAATATGCACTGCCCCTCTCCATGATGGAAGCTAAGGCTCCAGAAACCTAACCTCAGTCTGCCTGCTCCAGGGCCCCACTAGAGACTGGCCCATAAGTAGCCTGGACGACAGACCAAGGGAGAGGCACCCCAGCTGGCCTTTGGAGAGGAATTCTTCTGGGCCCTCTCTGCTATAGTGAAAACGTCCCCAAAGCCTGTGAAACTGGGGCGGAGGGACCAAACGCAGGGCATGGGGCATAGTACGCCCATCAGATCCATTCGACAGCTATTAAGTCCACTGCATGTGTTAGGTCCCATGCTAGTGCTAAGAGGACAAAGGTGAATTGGACTCAGGCTCTTCCCAGAAGTTCACAATCAGGTAGACAAATAGCCCTTGCGATATAATGTGCTAAGTTCAGTGAGAGAGAGATGTGCAGGGCATTGGGGAATACAGAAGAGATGCATTAATCTAGACTTGGGTGTGGGGTGGAGGGAGGTCAGAGACAGCTTCCTGGAAGTAATTCCCAAGTTGAGTCTTAAGAATAAGAAGGTTTTGCCATGCAAAGTTAGAGAGGGCTTTTCAGGCAAAGGGACAATGTGAGCAAGAGATCAAAGTTAAAAAACTAGGTGGAGGGAGGTTAAAAGAAGTTGCAGTGTGTCTGAGAAAGTTCCAACTCAACAGCCTTTAATGTTGCAACCATCTTAATAGGTACACGTTCTGTGATCTGGCTCTTGCCTACCTCTCCAGCCAGTTGAAAGGATTCCTGAGCAGTTTTGTACATTTCTATAAGAGCTTTGGAGAACTGAGTTTTTCCAGGCTGGGGCCTACAGGATTAGGGGAAATTGGATGCTGGAAGGGAGACTTGGAGGCTGGGAAATTAGTTTCTGGGTGGGCCTTTTCTATGGGACCTTCTACTTCCCTGTGGCTTAATGAGTGACTCCCCTGCAAATTGGGGACTGATGGGGAAATTGACAAAGGAAGTAGTGACAGAGTACATTCAAGAGAAATCCAGAGGTTGAGATTGTAAGCAAACAGCAAACACAATTTCAAAAACAAAAACCATAAGGCTAAATGTTGATTAACTAGGTTACGTAAAAATTCAATTCCTGATTGATGAAAGACCTCATAGCCGAAGTGATCAGGCAGACCTATTGGAAGAAATATTTGCAATGGATAAAACCAACAGGGAATCAATACTTCCTAGACTATACAAAGAATATACAAGTCAACAACAATAGGAAGAAGTCCAAAGAGAAAAAGGAGCAAGGATATGATTGGGAAATTTATAGAAGAGGAAACCCCCAAAATTACAAATATTTTGTGGCAGAGATTGTCTAACTCTTCACCAATTTACATGTCTTTTCTTCTTTGGCACAGAGCTAGACAACATTTCTGAGCCCCCTTGCTTCAGGCCATGTGACTGAGTTCCACCCAAGGAATGAATGGATCAATGTGTGGCACAGCTTAGACAGGGCCCTCCAACCTCCTGTGCCGTTCTCCTGGGCCACTGTCTTCCCTCCCCTGCTGTTGGATGCAGAGAATCCAGTGGAAGACTCTAGGCTCTAGAAGAAGACAGGGCTACACGTACATAGAAGTGTGACCACCTGAAACAGTAGCCTGGCCCTGCCTTCCACCACCCTGCACTGTGATGTGAACAAAAAATAAGTCTTTATTTGTTGAGCCACTGAGATTTGGGGTTTGTTACATCATTTCACCTACCTCACTGATATGCGTGTTTAGATGTGCTCAAATCCATGAAAGAAAGACAAAATAAAAAAGTGTACCACTTCACTTATTCTCATTAGACTGGCAAAAATTGGTAAAATAGATCATTCCAAGAATTGTGGTAGAGGTTGGAGGAGTGTGTGTGTATGGTGATATAGGAATTCCCATGCCCTGCTGGTAGGGATGTAGGTTGGTGTAGCCTTGCTGGGGCAATCTGGTGGTTCTCACTAAAATTAAACACGTGGATATCTTATGACTCAGCAATTCTACTCTTGGGCCTATACCCCGTGGAAATCCTCACACCAGTCGACACAGAGGAGACATGGATATTTACAGAAACATTGTATTGGGGAGTTAGAGGTAATCTGGGTGTCCATCACTGGGGGAGCAGATAAGTAAATGAGGGGATTCGAGTCATGGAGAACTACGCAGTGGCAAAAAGTAATGGACCACGCGTACACATGGCAATGTGAATGGGCCTTAAAAGCAGAGTGAAAAGGATGTAAATGAAAGTATGTGCATACTAAACAATAATACATATTTTACAAAAATACACATAAAGAAAATATACATCAAACACCAAAGAATGGTTGCCTATGGAGGGAATGAAAGTGAAAAGTGGGAGGGGAAAAAGAAAACAGAATTGAATGGATGAACTCACTTCCACTATACAGATTTTTAGTTCATTTCAAAAGCTTCTGACAAGAGATTGAAGACTGACAATCACAGCTTTTTACTTTTGCATGATAGAATCTGATTTCCAGGAGGTTATTACATCCATCCTCAATTTTTTAAAAGTCTATGTTCAGCCTTCACTGCTTTTTTCCAATTTCATAAACATTCTCTTTTAATCGCCTGACCTCATGTTTTTTCAAAAACTAAACAAAACAATAAAAGGGGAACAGAATCACAAGATCCAATCTTAGTCCAAACAGCTTTTACTCAGAACATAAAACTGTTTGATTTTACTTGTGTAATAAACAGAGGGAGAAAAGAGTGAAATACTTTATGCTCATATCTGCATAGCATTATTAGTGATAGAATGGGTGTCCTAAACGTATATTATACCATTACAGTAATTAGTATGGAACAAGAAACAAAAACCATTGGAACAGGGAAGCTAGCCCTAAATCAGATCTTAGTAAGCTTTGTAAGTAAGCATATCACTAAGGGACATCACCCCAAGGAGGAAAGGAAACAAAACAAAACAATCCAGATGGCACAGAAGCCACTCAAGTTCTCAGCTTTTACCAGGTGGGTGTTGAGGAAGCTCCTGCCTGATTTTTGGCCTCACTGAGCTTTGGCATTACATCTTCTGGGTACATGCTGATCTCCAGCAAGCTGGCCACCTACTGCAGCAAAGCCACTGGTGCTGGCTCTGCCAAAGGCCCCAAATGCTCTCTCCCGGCAGTCCACAAACCATTCAATGGGGGCGGATGGGGCTGGACGTCTCTTGGCTGCATCCTGGAATTGTCCCAGGCTGAGGTTCAGGAAACTCTTTGTTTTCCAAGTAGCCCTCAACGGCCCCTACTCCCAAGAATGCTTTTCTCCCATCACTCTTCTTCCTTTAGCCATGCAGATCACATCACACTCCCCTCCACCCCCACCCCATTGGCATCTTTCCCAAAGCTTTCTGCAACCTGGGCAACAGATTCGGTGGCCAGTTTAAAATGTGGGGACTCGTGAGTATTGATAGGTAGATAACTAGTTCCCACCTGAATCAGTATCTGTGTGGCAGGGGGTTTTCAACCCAAAACTCTGTGAGAGTCTGCACTGTTAGAACCATAGGAAGCACGGCTCCTTGTGCACACACAGGGCCCCTCTCCCAATCTGATGGAGCAGTCTGCTTTCTTCCTCACAGGTAGCCAGGACTCTTAACAAAACAGAGAAGCTGGGAGACTGTGGACTCTGAGAAAGGGCTCCCTACTCCCTGCCATCAAATCTCAGATTAATCATCCCTGGACTCAGCATACGTGTTCATTAGAATCTAAAGCAGGCCCTATGAGACCGCATCAAATTTGATGAGTTATCATTTTGCTTGTAATTTTGTTTATTATTAATTACCAAGGGCATGAAAGGCTCCCAAATTGCTGGTTCCTCTGACTCCAGGAGCTGCTTAATTTGGCCCTGCCTTGGATTCTGACCTGGGGGCTCACACCCAGTCTCGGGTCTAGTTTGAGCGAAGAACCAGGAGGAGGCTCAGGAGACGTGCTTCTCTGTAGCACAAGCCAACCCCCTCCACCCCCCACCCTGGCCCCTGTGCAGCGGGAAGAGGTGATGGGGGCATCCTCCTGATGGTTGTGGTGTACCTGGGCCTACATTTCTTTCTTGAAGATAAGCAGGAGCCATGGATGTAAAAGGAGAGATCCCTGCCTCCTGGAGCCTGGATCATCTCTGGAGCATTCCGCGCCTCTGATCTAAAGCAGCCCTTGATGTCTGAAGCACAGAAGGACTTCTTCCAGGATTGGAAAGAGAAGCTTGGAAGGAAAACTTGAGCGGCTGTTTCTGTCATGCTCCCCGCCATCCTTGACCCATTTTTGTTGAGATAGTCATTTATCCTTTAATGCCCTTGAGTGATTTAACCCCATTGGATAAAACTGAGTAAAAAAGAGACATGCTGGGGTCTAACTCACAGAGGAAATGGGAAAACCTATGTGATCAAGTGCCCTTGATCTCAAAATCTGCGCTTGTTTCAAAAGTGACTCTGCGTCTAGACAGCAGGATGTTTTTTTAAGTCATGAGATATATCATACATATAGAAACGTTCACAAAACATTTACATATAGTATAAAGATTAATAGAAAAGGAACACCAGGTAACCACCCCCAGTTGGGAAATAGAACTCTGCAGGATCTTAGAAGCACCCCTTCTCTCGCTTGAGCACAACCCCCTTCTTTCCCTCCAGAGGCAACTCCATCCTGCCGTCTATAGAAACCATTTCATTGCTTTTCTTTACAGCGTACCATTCATTTATGCATCACTAAATAATGTTGTTTACTTTTGATGGTTTCGAACTTTATATAAATGGAATTAAAATGTAAGTCTTCCTTATACCTTGTTTCTTTCATTCTATGTCATTTGGAGAATCATCCATGTTGATGCCTATAGCTGTAAAGGGTTCGTTTTCGTTGTTGTGACTCCAATTTATTCATTTATTCTACTGTTGCTGGACATTTACGTTGTCTCTAGTTGGGGGCTATTTCAAACAATGCTGCTTAGAACATTCATGTGTGTGTGCCAGATTTTCTCTAGGGTAACACTTGAAGTGCAACTGCTGGGCATAGGATATGCACAAACTCAACTCTACCAGTGAATGCAGCCTGTTCTCCAGAACGGTGAACCCATCTATGTGTGCACTAGAAATACATGAGAATATCTGTGATCAAGGTCCCTGGTGCTGGTCAGATGTTATATTTGCCGGCCGTGGAATTGTATCTCACTGCGGTTTAATTTGCTTTTCATTGATGAGATTCAGCATCTTTTCATAGGTTTATTGGCCATTTGGATTTCTTTCTTATAAAGGGTCTGTTCAAGTCTCCTGTGTTGTTCTTTATCTTGATTTTGATTCACAGAAGTTCTTTCTAAATTCTGGATCCTTGTCCTTTGTCAGTTTTATGTGTTGTAGTATCTTGGCTTGTCTTTCACTCTCTTAGTACGTCTTTGGTTGAAAAGACATTCTTAATTGCAATATACTCAAATTTACAATGAATAGTTTTTGTATCTGGCTTAGGAAATCCTTCTCTACCCCCAATGTCATGAAACTATTCTTCTATATTACCTTCTAAATCTTGAGAGTTTTGCCCTTCATACATAGTTTTTAAATCCATCTGAATCGACTTTTGTGTATAGTATGAAGAGAGATTCTAATTCCAGTTTCTCCCCTATGGATACTCAATTATCCCAGCACTATTTGTTAACAAGTCCATCTTTTTCCCCACTGATCGGGGTATCACCTCTGTCATATATCAAATGTTCATAAAGGTGTGGGTCAATTTACGGGCTCTCTACTCTGTTCCATTGGTCTATTTGTCCACCCTTGTACCAATAGCACACAGTCTTAATTACTATAGCTCTATAATAAGTATTATATGTGTAGAGCAAGTCCTTGTACCTTATTTTTCTTCTTCAAGAGTAGCTACTCTTGGCCCTTGGCACTGTCAAATAAATTTTAGAGCTGGCTTGTCAAGTTCCAACAAAAACCTATTGAGATTTTAATTGGGATTTTACTGAGTCTATAAATCAATTTGGAAGGAAATGACATCTTTACAACGTTGAGTCCTCCAATCCATGAAGTGGTATATTTCTGCATTTATTTAGGTCTTCTTTAATGTCTTTCAATAAAATTTTATAATTTTCTCCACTAATGTCTTGTACATATTTTGTTGGATTTATTCCTAGGTACTTCACATCTTTTAAGGCCATTGTGAATGAAGTCTGTTTTAAATTTTATTTTATAACTGTTGCTGTTTAGAAATTGAGAGGAAGCAGAATGTGCCATCCCAAAATGTGCCACTTTGGCATGTGGATTGTTTGGAGCTGAAGGCAATTAAGACTCAGCAGCCCCAGGAAGTGCTTTTACGTCTCCCTTAACTGACTGAAAGAATTTACATAGGGAGCCTGTATCAGGAGAAGAGCTAATATCAGAGATAACCTTTTATATCAGAAAGATGTATCTTCACGGCGTGGCAAACATTTGTTTACCAAACATTTGCTCTTCTCATCTTCCCGTGAATTGTCTTCCTCCCTTTGAAGCTCCAGACCCCTACTCCTCCTTAACTCATGATGGTATCAACCTCACTTGTCCAACTACCTTTGAGTCTCCTGTCTTTGTGGGGCCCCAGGACGTATGTAATTAAATGTTTTTCTCCTGTTAATCTGTCTTATGTCAATTTAGTTAATAGAACACCCAAAGAACCTAGAAGGGAAGAAGGAAAAATTTTTCCACCCCTACAAAATGAATTTACTTTTTTATATTGATTTTGTATCCAGAAACTTTGCTAATTCCAGTAGTTTATTTGTGGATTATTTTTCAGTTTCTATCTATATCATCATTATATTAACTGCTTAGTCTAATAGTTATATCTTTTTCCTTTCCAATCCTTAAAGCTTTAATTTATTTTTCTTACCTACTATACTGTCTAAGACCCCTGGCAGAACATTGAATAAAATTGGTAATCGTTAGCATTCTTGTCTCTGTCCTCAAGTGGAGGAGAAAGCTTTTAAATGTGTCATCGTTAAGTATGATGTTAGTTGGAGTTTTCATAGATAATCTTTATCACATTAAGGAAGCTCCATTCTTTTCTCAGTTTGCCAAGAGGTGTTTTTATTGTGAATGGATGTTGAATTTGAGATTTTTTTCTCTCTAAATGTGTTGAACAATCAAAAGGCATTTCCCCTTTAATATATAAATATGATGATCTACATTAATTGATTTTTGAATGTCAAGTTGCCTTGTATTCCTGGTATGAACCCACTGGGGTCAGGGGTCATCGTGTGACTACTAAAAAAATAGGCTCTTGAGTTAAACTGCTTAGGTCTGAAACCTGGCTATACCACTATCTGGCAGTTTGACCTGGGCAAGTTACTTAAACTCTCTTGCCTCAGTCTCCTCATATGCTGAAATGGAGATAATAGTACCTAACACGGAACTATTGGAAGGTTTAGTAATATGTCCAAAATGTTTAAATCAGTGCCTGGAACAAAGAACCGTACAAATGTTTGCTATCTTATCGACTAAACAATAATTAGTTTAGGGTTTTTGTACTTGTGTTTGTGAGTGATTTTAGCTTGTGATTTTTCTTTCTTACAAATAACCTTGGTTTTATGGTTTTACTAGACATAAAATTAGTGGAGAGAGATTTTCCTTTTTTCTGTTCTTGGCAGGAGTTTGTGTAAGAGTAGAATTATTGATCCCTGGCGTATATGCTAGAACTCACTTGTGAGGCCATCTTCCCTGAGGGTTTTGTGTGGGAACAATTTTCAATTTAAATTCTTTGATGGTTATAGGTCTATTTTGTTTTTGTATGTGTTGTATATTGATGTAAGAACTTCTAAATCTAAATTTTAAATATATTGGTATAAAGTTATTCATGATATCTTCATAATATCTTTTTGAATGTCTGCAGCATCTGCCATGAGACGCCCTTTTCTGTTCTTGACATTGGCTATATATATGTGCCTTGTCTCTTTTTTCTTTGATCATTCTAATCAGAAATTTATTAATTGTATTAGTCTTTGCAGAGAGCCAACTTCTGGGCCTTGCTAATCTTCCTTATTGTATCTTAACTTTTAAATTCATTAGTTTCTACTCTGTGTTATTTTTTTTCTTTCTACTTATGTCTACTTTGCTGCTCTTTTCCTAACTTCATAAGCTCGTTAATTTTCAGTTTTTCTTCTTTTCTAGAATACACATTTAAGGAATACAGTTCGCTTTAAATACTGCGTTAGCTTCAATCCACAAATTTTGATACGTACTATTTTTAATATTACTCAGTTCAAAAGATTTTATAATTTCCATTGTGATTTTTTCTTTGACCCATGGGTTATTTATGGGTTACTTCTTGGTTTCTTAATTTGTAAACAAATTAGGGTGCTCTAGCTATCTTTTTATTTTTGACTTTTAACTTAAATGCATTGGTCAAAGAACATACTCCATATCATTTCAGTCCTTTGAAATACGTTGAGGCCTGCTTTATGAGCTAGTGCATGGTAATTTTTAACAGCCTCTGTATTCTTGAAATGAATGTGTAGGTGTTGGATGCAATATTTTATATGTGTCCATTAATCAAGTTGATTAATCCTGCTGTTCAAGTATTATGTATTATTATGTGTTTTTGTTTGTTTTTAACTCTCTGTAAGTGACCTTATTTTATACTTTGTATTTGGCTAAACAGGTCTATGTTTCTTTTTCTCTCATTCCTTGGCTTCTTCTGAATTCATTTTTTTTTGGTCACTCCATTTCCCCTCCTCTACTAATTTGGAAGTCGATGCAGTTTGATTACATTATCTTTGTGGAATCTAAAATTGGAATGTAGGCATTTTACTTTGGATTCCATGAAGCACCAATGAGGGAATAGGAAAGTGAGACAGAGAAAGAAAGGAAGGCTGCATTAATGAGCCAGTTACTGCTGTGGGCAGCTGGGGCTCAGTCCTGCTGGGGACCTCTGGGAGAGTAAATAGAACACGTTTCAGCATTCCTATCCCAGGAGCAAGGAAGCTGGTGTACTCATTAAGCAACTTTGCACTGTCATTGGGTGAGGGCCTGAGGACCGCTGCATTAACTCCCTGGCTTTTCCGGCATATTCTATGTGGAGGCTGAACATGCTCCTGTGACCAGAGAAAACCCTCAGGCAGAGTCTCAGGTGCTTACAGTGGAAAGATGTTGACCTCTTCAGACTTGGTAAGCGCCAAGGGAATATGGGCAGGGCACCATCATCTGCTTAGAACTACAATTTGCATCGTTAACTTATCAAAGTCTAAAGATAATCAATACTTTTACCCTTCTTGGACAACACAATGATCTAGGCCACTTCAACTCCATGTATTCACCTTCCCCTGAAATTTATAGGTTATTGTTATTTTGTATGTAATTCCATCTGGATTATTTTTTATATGTCCTTAGAATTACTCACAAATTAGCCTCCTTACTTGTTCTTCATTCTTTCTTGTATCTCAGACCGTCCATCTGAGTTCACATTCCTTCTGTCTGAAATATGTCATTTAGGATTTCCATTAGAGAAGACCTATTAATGGCAAAAGAAAGACTTTTTCTGGTTATAGAATTCGAAATTGCCAGGTACTTTGTTTTAGCCCATTGACAATATTGTTCTGTCTTCTGGCTTCCTTAGTCTCCCTGCAAAGTCAGCTGTCAGTGTAACTTTCACTCTTTGAAGGTAACCTGTGTTTTTCTCTGGATGTTTGCAACATCTTCTCATATTATTTGTTGTTCTGCGGTTTTATCAATAAAATGTCTAGGAGTGGATTGCTTTTTATCTGTCTCACTTGGGAGTCACTGTTCTTCTAAGTGTAGTCCCTCATAGAATTGTTATACGGATTAAATGAGTTAATGTTTACAAAACACATAGAACAGTACCTGCACAGAATAAGTGCTCAATAAATATTACCTATTATTGATCCTGTGTATTGATGTCTGTGCCAGTTATCAATTTGTTACTTTGCAGCTCCAATTGCCCTTCTGTATTTTATGATGTGAAAGCTGGGTTCTGCAAACACAATTCTCCTTTGCCAGCTGTCTCTATGTTAGGTTCTGCCATTGGGGTATGCTGGAGGGACACGCAGGACTTGAGGAGGAGAAAGACTTGCTACTTCCTGGGTTTTTTCCCCTGAGGTCTGGTTGTGGGCTTGTGATCCTGAGAGCAGCCTCTAGCAATGACAGTCTTCACTGAGCTAGTGGCTCAGTGCATGGCTAGTTCCTGCAGTGGCATTTCCTGGGTTCCTGAGGTGGCCAGAATTCCTGCAACAGCAGTGTGTTCTCGTCAGGCCTGTGACTCTCAGTTCTATGGCTCTGTACTCTAAGTTTCTGTTTTTCTCTGGTTCCCTTGTACCATCAGCCCAAGCAACTTTCCACATTTGCCACCTCTGTTACACCTTAGAATTCTTTTTAACTCTCTTAGTAGTTAACTATTTTTTTACTTACTTAATAATTCTTTATATTAAATTTTATATTCCATTTTTCCAGTTCAAATTACTGGTTTGGATTCTGTCTCTTGACTAGACTCTAACTGATACAGTACCTTTCATCAGTACTGGAATCTCTTTATATATTACTCTGATCCATTCTATCTCTTCTCTCCAACAGGAACTCTGATTTGACATATGTTTGACCTTTTCACTCCGTACTCTGTGTCTCTTAAATTTTCCATATTTTCCATTTCTCCTTCTCTCTCTGCTACATTTTGGGTAATTTCTTTTAGCCTATCTTTTAATTTACAAGTTCTCTCTTCAATTATGTCTAATATTCTGTTAAAGGTCTCTATTGCTATATATAAAATATGACATATCTATGTTTATATATCAGCATTTTTAGTGGTTTTCAGGAAGAGGGTATGTCTTGAGAGATAGCAGGCATATCGCTGGAAACTGATATGTCAATATGTGGAATCTTTTATCTAGAAAGTTTAAGCAATATTTATATTTTGGGTTTGTATAGTGTGTTCTAGCAACAGAGTTGATCTAGCAGCCTCTGGAGTCTAGAGCATGGCATTTTGGGAAAGAGTGCCTTACTACCTTGATCTTTTATGCACTAAGTATTGCAGAACTATTTTCCTGTAAGATCATGTTCAGAGATAATGAATCAAACGCTTTATCAGCCAACCACGTGTGAAGAGCATCTACCAGGCTCTATGAGAATGACATGCTTTCTTTGCTTGTTCTTTCTCTTTCTTTCCCTCCCTTTAACTCTCCCTTCTCTTCCTCCTTCCTTCCTCTCTCCCTCTTTCCTTCTTGCTCTTTGTTCCTTCCAGAGGCTGTTGATTTTGGAATTATGTTTTCACCACATTTTGTCCACGTGAGAGGATTGCCTTTCCATGTCAATGCCAATGCCCAGGACATTATAAACGTTTTTTTCCTCCACTGAAGCCTGTTAGAATCACCATGTAACACAGTTCCAGTGGGAAGGCCACTGGAAAAGCTTATGTGCACTTCAATACCCATGAGCATGTTGTTGCTGCTATGCTCAAAGATTGGTCTCATGTTCCCTGTAGATATATTGAATTGTTTCTGAATCCACACCAAAAAGGAAAATAAGACTTCCAGGGACTCCAGATAATAAGGATGAAGCAAGAAGCACTTCATTTATACATCTTTCTTGGACATGGGCTATCAAGTTCCAGATTTTTAGCAGCAACTGCTAGAGAAAGGATTTGGGGGTTTGGGGTTAATTGCTTCTGAGAAAAATTCCATAGTGGCCTGTTTAGAAAGAAAAAGGAAAAATTCAGTTTGGGATTATGAAATAAACCACAGATTTAAATTTTTGTTTAAACTGTCCAGGATCTGATTGAAAAATCTTGTCTTTGTTTTATATAATTAAAGAGTTTGTTTTCATAGAGGATATGTTACCCCTCCCCCCCAAAAAAAGAAAAAAAGCTTGTCTTCCCAGAAAAACTTCCAGAGGCTGCTGTTTTTGGAACTACCTCTTCATATATACATGTATATATGTATATTCAAACACTCATAATCATAGCAAACATTCATGTAAGAGTGGGCAGAGGGCCATTATGAGGGAGTAGATTCACTATCCATAGTGAAACCTGATCCTGAATATAAATCCTGGTGGCTTCTGAAAGGGTAGGAAAAAATTAATGATGAGGTGAGGAGGCAAGGGGTACTGCAGTATCAAGGCCATATATAATCTATATAAACACCATTTTTTTTCTTTCTTGAGGAAGATTCACCCTGAGCCAACATCTGTGCCAATCTTCCTCTACTTTTTAGAGTGTAGGCCACCAGCACAGCATGGCTGCTAACAGAGTGGTGTAGGTCTGTGCCTAGGAACTGAACCCAGGCCGCCAAAGCAGAGCACACCAAACTTAACCACTAGGCCACCGGGGCTGGCCCAACATAACCACTATTTTTAAGTTCCCTGATTAATTGACTCATGAGTGGGAATAGAGTACATTTCCCAAGGTAAGGATTTAATGTAAGCAAAGCTATGGTTTAAATTTCTCAATACCTTGAACAGGGAACATTGAACAGAACAAATACTATTGAAGGAAACCAAAGTAGGTCACCCCAAAATATGTCACTTTGGCATATTGATTATATTTAATTAAAGACACGTAAGAAACAGTAGGTACAAAAAGGACACTCTGACCCTCCTTTTTCTTCCTGAAAACAGGAGATAAATCTCCCATCTAAAAGGTACCCTCCCTGTACCAGGATGAAGGAAAACATTCTTATCACCACAGACAGGGAATTTGGGGTTGAGAAGTCTGTACAAACAAACCTTGTTAAACCAACCCTTATCGTCTCAGTTACTTCTTCACCCTTTCCTGTCCCTAGTCCAAACCCCTTTGTCTTGTCAATTCTTCACAAATTTATTGTTTCTTTGTCAAAAAGGTATAAAAGCTTCCTGCTCTGGTCACATCTTTGAGTCTTCATTCTGTTGTGAAGGCTCTCTTGTATGTGTAAAAAAATTAATAAGATTTACATTCTTTTTCCTGTTGGTCTGTCTTACATCAGTTTAATTCTTAGGCCCAGCCAGAGACCCTAAGAGAGTAGAGGAGAATTTATTCCCGCCCCCCATACTATTATCCCCATTTTACACCAAAACTGAGGCTTAAGAATCTCAAAAGTTAGTTTTCCTAACTGCCATTTTCATACAAATTGTTGGTGGCAAACCAGGATGGCAGATTGTGACTTTTGCCCTTGAGTTCTGGATGCTTCCCACTGCCCTGCACTGCCAGGGCATCAGGAGAAGCAGGAGCTGTCAGTGCTGCAGCAGCAGGGCCTCGGAACCCTTCACAAAGACACCTTGCTTTGATTCCGCATCCTTCAGGTCTGTGACTTGCAGTACAACATTTGCAATAATCTGAGACAATTTGTCTGCCCCATCTAAGTGCCTGCAATGAGCCGTCTCAATACCACACAAATCTCCTTTACTCCCTCTACCACCATTTACTGGGAAGGGTCAATGACTGACCCAGGCTGGACCAGGCAGATTATCTCTCTGAGGAATCCGGGTTTGGACCATGCAGACCTGGTCAGCCGGCTGTGAGGAGATGAGTTAGAAGGTTGTGTAAGTTCAGGTGCAGAGGCCACCATTTGGAATGGCCAGAATGGAGCCATGCATAGCGAATAAGCAAAAGCAGAAGCTGGTTTGCAGAGAATAGAGGCCCCTAGCCTTCCAAAGAGAGGCAAAATGAAATAGAGAGAGAGAGAGAGAAATTAGCTGACTAATGATTTTTTGGTTCATGAGACCCAGTTAGATACCCTACAATTTGTTTCCATTATATTTTCCTATTAATATTGCCTTTTTACTTGAGCTTCTTTGAGTGAGTTTCTGTGCCTTAGAACCAAATGGGCCCTTGCTAAGTCATCACCCATGGAACGCTGCTACAACTGCGTTTGGTGCAATATGATAACAGTCCACTAATCAACCAGTGTTTTGAACACCTACTAGGAAGACCACCCAGTGATGTGTGGTAGGGGACATGAAGAGGACTGAGCCATGGTCGTTGATCTAAGGGAGTTAGTGGTTTAGTGTATCACACATGTAAAATTTAGTTTGGGAAGAAAACTGACTCAGAAAAACCGGGAACAAATACACAACACCAAAAAATCAAATGGTTGGCCGGGTGAACTGATTCTAATGGCAATATGAGTCCAGAAAAGGGAATTTATAGACTTGTTAAAGGAAGTAGAGGGCTTAAAGTTCACTTTGAAAGAATCGTCAGGATTTGGATTGACTGAAAGGAGTGGGGAGGCTCAGGGAGGAGGTGTTTGCCAGATGCTGAGAAATGGTGGGTGAAACCGCAGACAGAGAGAGGGGATGGAGGGGTGTGCAGAGCACGAGGACGGGGCTACAGGATTGTGGCTGGCCTAGACACTGGAGAAAGCCTCATCCATGTTTTCATAATTGCTCTCTTACCCTCTTTCCAGACTTCATCTGATATTCCTTCTCTAGCCCTGAACACATTTCCTCTCCTATTTTCCCTCTTTTCTTTTCTTTCCTCCACATGTTTAAATTGAAACTATTCTTCTGGGCTCTCTTTCCCGGGAGAATCCCTGCGAGAAGGAGAAGAATGATGCTGCTGTGGGGAGATGACTCATCTCTCTGAATTTTGCGGTTGTTCTATGAGTTAAATAATTTCCCTGATGAGCCCAGGTGATTCCTCCTGTCTATAATCCCTTGTGGCTGAACTTCACCCCTTGGCCGAGCATTGCATACAGCTCATGGCCCACCCTTTCCCACTCTGCCCTTCTCCTAGGCTCCCTTCCCCAGGAATTTCATCACTTCCTAGAGCAGCCAGAACATTTTTGATATATTTCTCTCAGTTAGTGTTTAACCAAACATCTATTGCTAAGGGATGGGCTAAACTGATAGAAGAAAAATTGATGGCCTGAGACTCAGGAAGTCAACCTCCGCAGGGTGACTACCCGATTTCTTGAGGAGAGGGAGGGTGGGCGGTGGATTGGTGGCAGCAGGCCTGAGACACAATGGAATCTGGCTTCACCTCCAAGGACACTTATCTGAGCCATTTTAACCCTCAGGATTACTTAGGAAAATATTACAACTTTGGGTCCAGGCACTCTGCAGAAAATGAGATTCTTAGGTATCTTCTGAAAAATATTTTCAAGATCTTCTGCCTAGATAAGTTTGTCTGTTGTTTGTGCATCTACCCTCCGAAAGGCAAGTCATGCATTTTGAGATAGAGTCTCAGGGCATGACTGGGTTTTGTGTCTAGGCATTGTTATTTGACAGCCCTTTGGGCATCATTTCTTTAATGAGGGTAAAAACTAACGTTGGTAGAGATATTTTACAGTTTACAAAGTGCTTTTGCATCCATTGTCTTTTTTGGCCATGCAAAAGGGAATCAGAGGATGAGAGTGCTGTCCTTGATTCTGTATGAATTTGCTAGGTGACCAGAGCCAGCCATTTAACCATGATGGGCCACTTAAGAAACAGAGATTCCAATACTTCTTCTGTTCCTAACTCAAAGGAATGCTGTGAATATGCGTGGGGAAAAAACTTCCCAGTATATGAAGAATTGGGTGCTTTTTGGAGAAAGACATTACATATAAACTCAATTAAAAAACTTTTTTTTAACTTTCCCCAAAAGTACTCCTTAATAGTTTTGTGGAAATTAATAAAAGAAACCTTAACTAAATTGGAGTTGGGAAGGCCTGTAGGGGGAGCTCTCACGCCCTATCACACGTCACCAATTACCCCAGACAGGAAGAGAGGGAGGCTTGCATCTTGGACAGGAAGTAAAACCACTTTACTACTCAAGGAAGACTTCTCTCCCCACCTGGCAACAGCCCAGCCAATGAGAAATGCCGAAGCTCAGCCAATGAGAAGCTGTTGATGCACTGAACCGTTACTTCCCCCAATGGATTTCCATTTAGAACAGCCCTCCCTCCTCCTCCTTTTCTCTATAAAGGCTGCTCCCCTCCTTTCCCTTCCGGCTTTGCCCATGGTTGCCATAGCATGCGCTCCTGAATGGCAATTGTTTTGGCTATTCCCAAATAAACTCGTTTTGAGGCTTTCCCGTCAACAGTTTTTACATTCTCTGTGTAGCGGTCTTTCTGGATCAGGGGTCTGTACACCACATATAGATCTTTTTTTCTTTTTCCTAGACCTAAAAATATCCCAGCAACATGTCACCACCCTGGATTGAGGACTAGAAAATGAAAAGATGTTTTAAAAAAAGACTTTGAGGGAGGAGGAGTGAATAGAGAGATGATCTGCCTCTGGGGCTCTCCTTGGGGCTTTCCATCACGATTCTGGCAAAGACGATGCAAATCGGCTCTGTCCGCTACCATATAATGCCTGGTCCCCCCTTCTTCCTTCCCTCCTCTAGACCAGATGGCCTGCAGGGAGACCTCCTGATTGACATCGGCTCTGGTCCCACCATCTATCAGCTCCTCTCTGCTTGTGAATCCTTCAAGGAGATCATCGCCACCGACTACACTGCCCAGAACCTGCAAGAGCTGGAGAAGTGGCTGAAGAAGGAGCCAGGGGCCTTCGACTGGTCCCCAGTGGTGACTTACGTGTGTGAACTGGAAGGGAACAGATGGAGAAGCTGGGGTCTGCTTCCTGGCTTTTTGAGGGTACCTGAGTGACAGTTGTTTTTCTGAACCAAGAATTATCTGTCAAGTCCAAGTTGCAAAGCAAAGGAAACAGAAAGAGAGAAACCAAACAGAAATTCAGATGGAGAATGAGAGAGCTAGAGAGAGAGAACAAGATAGAGAAGTGAGTGTGTGTGTGCACGCACCAGAATAGCAGAAAGCACAGGGAGAGAGTTGAAGAGATGCACACTGAGCTGAGAGGAATACACACGAAACCTTTCCAGGGCTGTGTGTAGGTGCAGCCTGTCGGTCAGGTACATCGGATCTTGTTTGGGACAACATCAGCTAAGGCGAAAACAGCTCCTCACCAGCAGCTTCTGGCTGTCAGAGCTTCGTGCCCCAGAGCCGTTCTGTTGCTAGTGATCCAAGCACAGAGAACTCTGCTGTGGGGGTGGCCAGTGCTGACGCCACCAGATACAACAAAAGCTGACTAGGTTTTTAAACTGAGATTATCAGCATCAAGGAAGTATTTGAAAAGAATTTGTTACTCACCATCCATAAAAATAGAGCTTTACAAACTCACAACTAATGATCAAAATCTTACACTACTCCGTCTACAAGTAAAATTTATGCAAATGAATCTTGTTTAAATTAATTTCTCCCCGCATGAGAATTGGCAGCAGCCTGCTAGCCAGAGGTGGCCAGTTCTGCATTTCACCTTGTCCTTCTCTTGTCCTGACGTGCCTCCGTCTTTGGCAGATTGTCCCATAATTGCTCAGCTCAGGCCCACTCTCCTGCCCAGCGGACCATCGGCTCCTGGAGCATCATGTCTTTGCTGCTACGCATGTTGCTGAGACCCCACAGACTCCTGTGCAAACTCATAAAAGGACCACTTTACTCTTTCTCCTAGGATCCTGCTGGCCCTGTCTGCTGTTTCTTATATGCTCAGTTGTACTTACCTTTCTTTTTTTTCCTGCTCTTATGGGGTTTTTTGTTTTTGTTTTGTACATTTTTTCTCTTTCCCCATGCTCTTTTACCCATGGTTTTATTTGCACATGAACTGTCTCTCTCCCTCCCCCCAGTTCACTTTTTCCTACATTTCCCCTTTTGCTCATATACTGCAGACGTTGCGTGTTGCACAACATCCTTTGTCTTTCCTTTTCTTGTCTTTCACTCACAATGGGAAGGCATATATGTTTTTAATGAACATATCCCACGATTTGGTCAGGAAAGAACTCTGATTTTCTCGCAAGACAATCTCCCTCAAGAAACAAGGGCTAACACTTTTTGGCTCACGGTTAAAGGTACTAGCATTCATTCATTCATTCAACAGACTTAAATTGAGCACCTACCTTGTGCCATAGTACTAGCTACTGGGAAAGAACGGTGAACAAGACAGAGGAGGTCCCTTGTTACCTAGAGGTCACATCACAAGAGGCAAGCAGGTGCCAGATCATTAGGGCCTGCAGGCCAAGTTAAAGATTGTGGCCTCAGGTGTAAGGAGAAGCCCTTACAGGTATAATGGGGAGAGCAATAAGACCAAATTTACTTTTACGAAGATCTCTCTGGCTATCGTGTGGAGAATGGGTTGGAGGGGCTTAGAGGAGAATGAGAGATGCAGAAAGGAGACTATTTAAATCCAGGTAGGAGATGATGGAGGTTTGGACTAGGTGATGGAGAGAGATAGATTACTTTGAGATGAATTTTTGAGATAGAATGGGTAAGAGTTGGTAATGATTGGTTATGGGAATGAGGAGAGGGAAGTATCAAGGACGACTCCCATGTTTCTGAACTTCAACAACAGGAGGATTGAGGTAATATTCCTGAATCCCCACAATAAATATGAAATCCTGTGGTCTTAACGTGTCCCTAAGGAATATGCTTGCCTCCATGCTCTTCTTGGAGTGAAGGTCAATTGGTTTTTCTATAGTTGCATTTAAATTTGATTCCCATCTATTTACCAACTTTTGTTTATTCCTGGGTCAGTTTCCTGTCTGAAATTAACTCCGAAGTCTGCTTCTATTTCTTTAGCCCTCCCATTTCTTTTTAATGGTCTGCTGACTTCAAGGTTATTAAGACTATTTCAAACTTTATGTTCATTTTCTTACATATTGTTGCTACACTGTCGTATTAGAAGAAAACGTGGATTGTTAAATTTAAGTTATCAAGGTGACTCATTCGTGGTACAACTCTTTATAATATAGCAGTATGAATAAACTAGGAGTTTTATATTTTGTTTGCAATTAACCTTTTTGCTTTCATGCAGTTGCTAAATTACCACTGGATTTATGCTAGTCCTTTATCCTTTTCACCAAGGATGGTAAGTCTTGAAATCAGATAGTACGAGTCCTCCAACTTTGTTCTTTTTCAAGATTTTTTTGGTAAATTTAGTGCCATTAATTTTAGGATAAACTCGTCAATTTCTTCAAAAAAGGCTTGCTGAGATTTTGATTGAGGTTTCTTTGAATTTACAAATAAATTTATGAGAATGGATATATTGATTCTGCAGTCCACCAGCATGGTTTATCTCTCTGTTTATTTAGGACTTCAGTTTCTCTCAGCAATGTTTTGCAGTTCTCATATTTCACATATATTTTGTTAAATTTTTCCTGTGTTTCATGTTTTTTAATACTACTGCTAGTTGTAATTTTAAATTTCATTTTTGTTTCATGCTAATTTTATTTTTATTTCATTTGCTAATATATAGAAATATAATTGATCTTTGTATATTGCCCTTGTGTCCTGTGACCTTGCTGACTTCCCTAATTCATTTTAGTAGTGTTTTTTGTAGATTGCATATGGTTTTCTATGTATACTCTTATATCATCTGCAAATAAAAATAGTTTTACTTCTTCTATTCCGTGTTTATGCCTTTTATTTATTTTTCTGGCCTTATTACAGTGGCTAGGACTTCCAAAAGAATGTTGAATAGAAATGATGAGAGCAGACATTTGTGCCTATTTCCATATGTTAGGAAAAGATGTTCAGTGATTCATCATTAAGAATGATCTTAACTATAGGTTTTTCATAAGTATTCTTTACCAGACTAAGTTCTCTTGTACTCCTAGTTTCTTGGGAGTTTTTAATTGAATGTTGAAACTTTTCATACATATTTTTTGCATTTGTTGAGATGGTCATATGATTTTTCTCCTTTATTCTGAAAATGTGAATTACATTGGATAATTTTGAATGTTAAATCAAACTGGCATAAACCCCTTTGTCATGAAGTAGTATCCTTTTGTGTCTCCCTGGATGTGATTTGCTAATATTTTGTTAAGGATTTTTCCATCTATATTTATGAGGGGTATTGAGCTATAATTTTATTTTCTTGTAACATGCTTGGCAGATTTTGATGTCAGCATGATGCTAGATTCATATAACAAGTTGGAAATATTTCTTCCTCCTCCATTTTTTGAAAGAGTTTGTATTATTAGAATTATTTCTTCCTTAAATGATTGATAGAATTCACCAGTGAAGCTATCTGAAGCTGAGGGTTTTTCAAGTTTGTGGAGGTTTTTTATGAGAACCTTTATTTCTTTATTGGGTATTTGAATTTCCTACTTCTTTTGTCTGTTTTGATAAGTACTATTTTTCAAGGAATTTGTCCTTTTCATTTTGATTGTCAACTTTATTGGCATAAAGTGTTTTACAATATTCCTTTATTATCCTTTTAATTTCTATATGATCTTTAGTTATCTTTCCTCTTTCAGTCTTGAAATTGGTAATTTGTCCTTTTTTTTTAAATCTTGATCAATCCTGCTTGAGATTTATAAATTTTATTAATTTTTTCAAAGAACCAACTCTTGGCTTTACTGATTTTCTCGATTGTCGGTCGATTTTGTATTGTATTGATTTCTACTCTTACTTTTCTCAATTTCTTTCTTCCACTTACTATAGATCTGACATGTGCTCTTCTTTTTCTAGCTTCTTAAGGTGGAAGCCTAGGTCACTGATTTCACACATTTCTTTCTTCTCTTGTAGGCATTTAAAGCTATAAATTTTCTTCAGCACTCTTTTAGCTTCATCCCATGATTTTTGATTTGTCATATTTTTATTATTATCTGATTCAGCATATTTTCTAATTTCCTTTGTGATTTCTTCTTTGACCATGAATTATTAGAATTGTTTTGCTTACTTTCCAAAAATCTAGGGATTTTCTAGATATCTTATTGTTTTTGGTTTCTAATCAAATTTTGTTGTAGTCAGCGTTTTATTTTATCAGCTTATGGTCTATCTTGGTGAACAATCTATGTACTTTCTACATTGAAAAGTATGTATATTATCCAGTTGTGGACTTAGTTTCTATAAATGTCAATTAAGTCTGGTAGATTGATAGCATTGTTTAAACTTCTACATGATTTTTTTTTTATCAAATACTGAGAGAAGGTGTTAAAATCGCACACTATGATTGTGGGTTTATCTCTCGCTCTCCGTTGTTCTGTCAACATTTGCTTCATGCATTTTGAAGCTTTGTTATTAGCTATATACATTTTTAGAATTATGTCTTCTTGATGAATTGACCATTTTACGATTATGAAATATCTCCCTTTTCCACCAGTAATATACTTTGTCTTGAAGTCTACTTTGATATTAATGTGGCCACGCCAGCCTTCTTATGCTTGATGTTTGCTTGGAGTGGTAGGTAGCCTCTAAGATGGCCCCCAGCAATCCTCACCTCAACTATTCACATTCTTGTTTAATTCTCTCCCCTTGGGTGTCCATTGGATTTAGTGACTCTATTCAAGTCACAAATACAATGCAGCAGAGTGGTGGGACATCAATCCTGAAATTAGGTCACAAAAAGACTACAGCTTCCCTGTTGGGTGCTGTCTTTCACATACTTGTCCTAAGAAGTGAGCTTGGAAGAAAATTGCCCCCAGTTGGATCTTCAGATGAGACTGAAGACATGGCCAACCCTGCAAACTCATTAAAGACCTTGCACCTGAGGTACTCATCTAATCTGTGCCAGGATATCTGACCCACAGAAACTGTGAGATAAATCTTTGTCATTTTAAGTTCCTAAGTTTGGGAGTAATTTATTATGCCGGAACAGGTAACAAATATACATGATATATCTTTTTCCACCCTTTTGTTTTCAACCAGTCTGTGTTTTTATACTTAAAATATTTTTCTTGCAAATAGCATGTAGTAGGTCTTTCTTTTCAATCCAATGTGACAATTTCTGCCTTTTAACTGAATTGTTTAGTCCATTTACATTTAATGTAATTACTGATATTGTATGATCGAGTCTAAATCTACCATCTTAGTATATATTTTCTATTTGTTCCATCTGTTTGTTGTTCATTTGTGCTTTTTCCCCTGCTTCTTCTTGGTGAATGGAATAATTTTTGATATTCCATTTAATATAAGTATACACATTTTTAGTATTCCTTTTTATCTCCTCTATTGACTTTTCTTTCCTCTATTGGCCTCTTTTTTTTTTTAAGGTAATATATATTTTTTTAAGTTTCAGTTCTTCTTTTTGGTGAGGAAGATTGGCCCTGATCTAAAATCTGTAGCCAATCTTCTTTTCTTTTTTTCTCCCCAAAGCCCCAGTATACAGTTGTATATCTTAGTTGTCAATTATTCTAGTTCTTCTATGTGGGATGCTGCCACAGCATGGCTTGATGAGCAGTGTGTTGGTGCACACCATAGATCTGAACCAGTGAACCCTGGACCACTGAAGTGGAGCATGCAAACTTAATCACTCAGCCATGGGGCTTGCCCATATTGACCTCTTTTTGTTTTGCATGATTGTGTATGTGTATGTATGCATGTGATTTTTCTAGAAATTGCATTATGTATTTTTAACATATTTATTACCTCATGAACAATGTAAAATATTACAACAGTGTAATTCCTTTAACCCACTCTCCCACTCCTTATGCACTTGTTGTCACATATTTTACTCTATATATACTGTAACGCTACAATACATTGTTATTATTTTTGCTTTAAGTAGTCAGTAGTACTTTTATTTATTTATTTTTTATTATTTTATTTTAATTGTGGTTAAAACACAACGCATGCCCTGAAATTTACCATCTCAACTATTTTTTTTTTAAGATTTTTATTTTTTTCGTTTTTCTCCCCAAAGCCCCCTAGTACATAGTTGTATATTCTTCGTTGTGGGTCCTCCTAGTTGTGGCATGTGGGACGCTGCCTCAGCGTGGTGTGATGAGCAGTGCCATGTCCGCGCCCAGGATTCAAACCTACGAAACAGCGGGCTGCCTGTAGCGGAGCACGCGGACTTAACCACTCGGCCACGGGGCCAGCCCCTCCATCTCAACTATTTTTCAGTGTATAGCTCAGTAGTTTTCAGCATATTCACATCAGTCAGTAACATTTGAAACAAACATATATAAAATCTTTTATAGTTACCCGCATATCTATCCTGTCCAGTATTCTTCATTCCTTTCCTCAGATCTAGGCTTCTATCTGGCATCATTTCCCGTCACCTGAAGAACTTGTTGTAGTATTTCTTATAATGCAGGTCTACTGGAGACAAATTCTCTAAGCTTATCAATATCAGGTAAAAGTCAGTAACTTTTTTTCTTCCTTGTAATATGAGGAATTTAACAATTTTTGACACCCAAACATTTGGATATTTGTTTTTGGTTTGTAATCATATTTGCAATTGTGTGTACATTTTATATTATGCTCGTTTTATATGATTATTTCTAGTCATTGGGGTTTTAATTCTGGTTTATCACTTAGTCAACTGAATAGGTCTTCAAGTAATTTTTTCAAGAACATGTAAGTGACATATTTGATAAGTCTATGCATATTGGGAATGTATTTTTGTTGCCCTCACATGTAAGCAACGTCATAAAACTGTTTAATATTGCCTAAATATTGCTCTATTTTTTCCCCTGGCATTTAGTAAGAAGTTGAGAGAGGCTACTTTCATAGGCCATTGTAACTTGCAAATCCCTTACTTAGAATTTTATGCTGGCTGTAGTCTTCAAACTGAAGATATATTCTTCAAAATAAAAGTAATTTCAAACTTCTCTTTTCTATTGACTATATGATTCCACAGAATGAAATTGGTATTAACTAGAAAAAAAAAAAAACCTGTAGCTATGAGGATTTGGACAATATCCAAAATTATTTGATACATTAGGAATTTCCGAGGATTTAAGAATTTCAGGGAAAGTTTGTAAAAAAGTTCTCAGTCATTGTCAGACAACACACCTTTCTGAAGTCCAAATCATGTCAAAAGGGCTTTTAGAACTTTGTTCTCAATTTCCCTGGCCATCACGAGCCTTCCCATCTCATTCAGAAATGAATCCTTAAAATGTAGCAGGACCCTAAAAGCATTTCTTATCTCGTGCCAGAATCGTCAGTTGTAGCAATTGCCTCTTGAGACACTGTCCCTTCCCAGTCGCTCCGTTAGATTAAGGGATTGTATTTTTGGCAGTCAAGTTCTGCATTCTCAGCCTTATCCTCGTGCTAGATCCTGTGGCTTCAACTATTTTGAGAATGATAGTGATCCCATTCAGCTTATGTCTTTCTTGCATCGTCAAGTACCTCTGTCAACCCACAGCCTATTTCCCCTGAGATTATTTCTTCTTTATCTGAAGCTATTTCTTGCGCTGACTGCTGCCAGAGAAAATTTGAGCTGTCTCCTGTTCCTCCGCCTTTGGAATATGTCTCATACATTTAGATACTACTCATTTTTACCACTCTCTGAAAAGTTGTAAGACACTGGTACCAAATTCTTGCCTCACACTCTTCATTTCTCGAGTCAGAAAGTCAAATACTAAGATATAACTAACTGCTCAAGCGTGAACCGAAGAAAATGAACTTTTACCTTAAGACATCCTAGAAACAGCATTAATTAACCTCTGGCTCCTGGGACTTGGAGCAGATTGCCTTGTGGTCCCCAGAGAAGCAGCTTCCACATCGCCTGGGAGCCTGTTAGAAATGCAGACTCTTGGGCCCCGCTCTCTCCCTACAGAATCAGCATCTGCATTTTTGATGAGATCTGCAGGGTATTGTATGCATTTTACAATTCGAAAAGCACTGGTGTCTAGAACAGAGCTTCCCAACAAGATACACTGGGGGATGCGCGTGAGTTAGAGGTGTGCTCTGCTGTTATTCTCCTCAGCCCTCAGGGCAGCCAGGAGGGACCTGGGGAGGCTGGAGCCCCTTCTGGTTGTCTCTATAGAAAGCAGTTCCTCTGTTTACCTCAGTGTCCCTGACAGGAGAAAGCTTGAGCACATGCAGAGTGGCAGTTCTCTAAAGCAAATGTTCTCTACATAAACATTTTCAATCTATTTAAAAAGGAGTTGGGGCCAGCCTACTGGTGCAGTGGTTAAGTTTGCACACTCTGCTACGGTGGCCCGGGGTTCGCCGGTTCGGATCCTGGGTGTGGACCTACGCACCACTTGTCAAACCATGCTGTGGCAGGCGTCCCACATATAAAGTAGAGGAAGGTGGGCACAGATGTTAGCTCAGGGCCAGTCTTCCTCAGCAAAAAAGAGGAGGATTGGCAGCAGATGTTAGCTCAGAACCAATCTTCCAAAAAAATAAAAATAAAAAAGGTGTTTGTCTATTGCCCCAAATAGACACAGTCATGCCAAATTTGTTCCATGAACTAGTGAACTGCCTCTATTCCAGAGCATCTCTATGTTTTCATGTCTTGTAAGGGGTGGACACTCCTCAACATCAGGATCCTGATGGTTATGACGATTGTTTCAGCGATGCCTCGGAGAACTTTCTGCCTTTTTTAAGGATGCTTTTCTCTTAAATAGGTGTTCTCACTGCATTCTCTCTTGGGGAAAATTAACAGGGCAGGTTGAGAAATCCTCAACTGGCCATTACTTTCAAAGTGTAAACATTTCTACTTGTAGGTCTCAAAGCCTCTCAAACTCAATGTGCCCAAATAGAACTATGATCTCCCCCAAATCTGCTCCATTGCTGGTTCTTATCTCCTTGAATGGCACCATCACACAATTAATGGACAAGCCAGAAGCCTGGAAGCCAGCCTTGCCATCTCCCTCTCAGTCATGTTCCGTGACCAGCACCAGGTTCTGTCCATTTTATTTCCTGAGTTCCTCTTGAACCAGTGTCTTTCTTCCAATGTTTTCCACCACCCTGGTCCCAGCTACCATCCTCTTCCTCCTAAGTGGCCTCCCACCTCCACTCCTGTCCTAACGTAGTAATCAACTTAAAGTGTAGATCTGATCACCTCACTCCCTTCTTTAGCACTCCTTAAAGACCATCCATACCTTTTAAGATAAAAAGCAAAATTCTTAACATGGTCCACAAAGTCCTGCCCCGTCTGGAACTTGTTGACCCCATTTACCACACTTTCTACCATGCTCTGCTTTATTTTCTGAGATCCAGCCACATTGGCAGTCTCCTCCCCTCCATGTTTCCTCCCACCACAGTGCCTTTGCACTTGCTATTTCCTCTTATGGGAGATCCTCTTCCCATCCCTACTCTCTTTGGCCTAGTTAACTCCTACTTATTTATCCTCTATGTCTCTGCTGCCCTGACTCCTTTTTGGCAGAGCTTTCCTGATACTGTAGACCAAATTAAGCTCCCAATATTCCTCCAGCAGTGCCATGTTCCTCTCCCTCCTAGCATTTATCACAGCTTAATTTTCCATTTTTGTGGATGATCATTGGTTAATTCTTTCTCCCCCACCACACTGTTATCTCCATGAGGATAGGACCTATTCCTCATTTGTTCCACCTGCATCCTCATTGCCCAGCACTCTTCTAGCACATAGCAGAGGTTCAAAAAAATCTTTGTAAAATACATGTGTGCATTTTGCTTTCCAGACTCTGCCTCCCAGAATGTCTTCCACCTGACTCAGCTGTGGCCTGTACCGAAAGTCAACCAATGATTATCCCTTGCTCTTACAATTCTTACATTGACATCCAAGCTCATTTAGCTTTTTATTTCCTGTACATGTTTTCATGGCTCTCCCTCAGGAGGTGCCTGCTGGAAAATCTGGGGATGGGGCTCGGAGGAGGTGAGTGTAATTGAAAAACTGTGTCCCGGGGATTCTGATTCACCACCTGCCTTGCCGAGACAGGGCGGGAGCAACCTGCTCTAAGTCCTGGGATAATTTCCTGGGGTTCCCGAAGACAGTCTTGCTAAGTGTTCTTCCCGGGAATCCTGCTCTTCATCCTTTCATTCCTGCCCTCCCTCCCCAGCTGCCTCAGGCTCTCACAGACAGCATATTTACAGAGGAAATCACTGCCCTTTTTTTTTGCATATTGATTCTTTTGAGAGAGCAGATCTTTAGAACTAGAGAAATGGCGCTGTGCTGTTCCCTCTCTGTAAAAGGGCCTAACGTTTTACTAGTGTGTGTTTATCACCTACCCCTTGAGCTAAACGCGAGGCTGAGTGGTAATTGCCTGGGTCTCCAGGCGAGTCCATTTCCCCGTGGGTGGGCTTGCAGGCCCTGAGGAGTCCTGAGGCGTAATCTTTACTCAGCCGCCTCAGCAATGGAGTTCACTGATGTTGGCTGTACGTCCAAGGACACACAGGTATCCGCCACAGTGGGTGTTTCCAACAAATTTCCCTCTCAAACTGGCACATTCTCTGAGAGCTTTCTAGACTTCACAGTGTGACTCACAGTTTGGGAACAATTTCCATCATCATCTGACTGGCAAGTACTCATTCTGTGGTAACTTGTGTCTTTAAAATAGCTTAACACACAACAGGGCACAGAGGTCCAACCTGCTTCCGACGTAATCACTTAAATTCACGCTCCCACAATGTTCCCACGATAGAGGGTGATCCTTAAACACATTCAATTAGCACCATGTTGTCACCTCTTTAGCTTTTTATGCACACTTAAGTTAGCCACAGGTACAGATAGGTTATTTGAAATCTTTCTATTCTAGATTAATTCACCTGTTCAAATCTGTGTTCTACACAGACTTCCATAATGTTGAATTATTATTATTATTTTTTTAAAGATTGGCATGTGAACCAACATCTGTTGCCAATCTTCTTTTTTTCTTCTTCATCTTCTTCTTCTCCCCAAAGCCCCCCATTATATAGCTGTACATTCTAGTTGTGGGTCCTTCAGGTTGTGCTATATGGGACGCCGCCTCAGCATGGCCTGAGGAGCGGTACCATGTCCACGGCCAGAATCCGAACCAGGGAAACCCTGGGCCACCGAAGTGGAGTGCGCGAACCCAGCCGCTCAGCCACGGGGCTGGCCCCTGAATTATTATTTTTTATCTTAAAATGTTCTGTCAAATCATCCACATTCTCTCAGGCTAGGTGGCAACTTTGCAACTGGTTTTCCCACTTTGGGACTGACTAACCTTCCCAGTTTTCCCAGGACTGGGAGGGTTCCCAGGACGTGGGATGGCCGGTGCTGAAACCAGAAGAGTCCAGGACAATCAGTACAAATTGGTCCCCTCCCACCCTTTCTACCCTTGATAGGGGAGCGGGTAGACCCACCCAAAGGTAATTATCGTTCCCTATATACCAGGTTATCGGTTCATAGGAATTCCCTGAAACCAATACCTTGCTAAGCTTCTCTCTCTCTTTTTTTAATAGAATAGCTTTACCAAGATAAAATTCCCATAAGATCCAATTCACCAGTTTAAAGTGTGTGATTTAATAGTTCTTAGTGTATTCACAGAATTGTACGATCCTTACCACAATTTTAGAACATTTCTACCTCCCAAAAGAAACCCTGTGCCCATTAGCTGTCACTCCCATTTCCCCCTAATCCTCTCGGCCCCTGGCGACCACTGGTCTGCTCTTGGTCTCTATAGATTTGCATTTTTGAACATTTCATATAAATGGAGTCACACAACGTGTTGCCTTTTGTGTCTGGCTTCTTTCACTCAGCAGAATGTTTTCCAGGTCCTTCCATGTTGTGGCATGTATCAGTTGTTCATTCCTTTTTATTACTGAACAATATTTCACTGTATGGACATACCACACTATATTTATCTATTTATAAGTTGATGGACATTTGGGTCATTTCCATATTTTGGCTATTATGAATAATGCTGCTATAAATACTCACGCACAAGTCTTTGTGTGGACATGTTTCAATTCTTGTGGGCTATATACCTACGAGTGGAATTCCTGGGTCATGTGGTAACTCTATGTTGAACCTTTTGAGGAACTTTCAGACCGTTTTCCAAAGCAGCTTGATCATTCTACAGTCTCACCAGCAGTGTGTGTAGGTTCCAGTTTCCCCACATCCTCAACAATACTTGTTGTTGTCTGTCTTTTTCAGTATAGCCACCTAGTAAGTGTAAAGTGGTGTCTCATGGTTTGATTTGCATTTCTCTATTGGCTAATGATGTTGAGCATCTTTTCATGTGCTTATTGCTAAGCTTCTTAAATGGAAAATTATAACAAAACTAACGGATGTTTGCAAATAACTGATTATATACACTAGGCTTAAGATTTTAACTAAATATTTAAATAAGATATCCACCATTAATTGCTATTATTTCAAATCATTCTACCTGGAGGTAAACCTCCAAGTTTTATTTAAACCATTGCCTTTCTTCATGACCAGAAACAGTCCCATTGGAAGCCTCTCTTTCACTGGCTCTGATGTTGGACCGTCCTCTGCTGTCTCCATCAAGCCTGGTTGCCCAAGTGGCCGTCTTCTCCGGGAGCTAATGGACTGTGGGTTTCCTGAATGTAAGCACCCCTGGTGCTTTGTTCATTAACTTCCTCAAAGGGCTGGATCCCCCGATCCTCACTCCTATTATGTGAGCTCTGTGACCTTCTGAGCACTTTACACACTCATTGTTTCTTCTCTTTCTCTTACCTCTCTGACTCTCTGCTACTTCTTTCTCTCTTGTCTGTTTCTCTAGTTTCTCTTGTGCACTCTATGCATTTATTTAATTTGGTTAATTTGTTAGTTTGCTCCTTCATTCCTCCACTAATTCCGAAAGGATCCGAGGCACTCTATGCCATCTCTTGCACTTGCCTTCTCTTCTCTTTTCATTAACTGATTTTCTCTCAAGAAACCCCATTGAGGTGGCCATTCAGGTGGCGTAGTGGTTACATTCATGTGCTCCACTTCGATGGCCCAGGGTTCACTGGTTCAGATCCTGGGCATGGACGTACACACCGTTCATCAAGCCAGGCTGCGGCGGTGTCCCACATACAAAATGGAGGAATACTGGCACAGATGTTAGCTCAGGGCCAATCTTCCTCACCAAAAAAAGAAAAGAAAAGAAAAGAAACCCCATTGATTTGACAGAAAAGGATAAGATTCCTGGGAAGGCTACCAAGAATATGATCTCCATCAGAAAACACACTATCTATCTGTAATATTTTTTGAAGCCTGAGAGGGGAAACTGTAGTTTTCTTCTCTCTAGAGGAGCCTTGGCCACAGCTGTGGGATAGGGATCAACATTTTCTATAAACGTCTCCAGTTGACCCACTGCCCCTCAATGATCAGTTGCTGCTGCAAAGACCCCATTTCGGCATTTTAAGCCCATTATTACCTGGTACATATGGGTCAAATAGCCAATACCTCGCAGTTTGGTAGAGGGGACAAGAGTAATAATAATAATAAATAATAAATGAACTAGACACTATTCTAAGTAGTGGAAGAAGAATAATTTCATGGGGGCAGTCCATTGTAGAGGGCGGCAGCTGGGTATTTGTATTATCATTTCCATGTTCTTATTTACTTTATAAAGATATTGTACCCAGCATAAGGGAATGTGGTCACGTTCAGATGCCAAAATGATCCCTTATTTCTTCTTTCTTTGCTGTTACCACAGGGATGGCTCTAAGGACCTAACATTTGGGACAACACTGCCATTTTCAGCCCTGACCGATGATAAATAAATGAAAAGCAATAGTACATATTACAGTATATGAAGAAGCTATTTATTTAAAACTAATTCGGCCTGACCTTGTTTTTCCAAAAGGGCCTGATGAGCACACATTGTACATCTGCTTTAAATACTATGTCCCAAAGACAAAAATGATGCCCTTAAAGACAGGGATGTGGCTTCCCCATATATGGGCATTTCTTTAAGGATAAGCATCTCTTCCTGGGAACTAAGGATTAATTACCGACCTGCTGTGCTCACTTTGTGACCACCGATCTGTTGTCTTCCTCTATCTGTTGTGCCAGCTAAGCATCTTGTGACAACTGTAAAAGGAACATTCCGGGTGTATGTGATGTATGCTCATTGTTCCAAGATGGTATATAACCACTCTGTACACCCCGCTTCTTTGGTGCCCTTCCTTCCTTGGGGAAGGAAGGCCCCAGGCTAGTCTTCAGATCTGGCTCATAATAAACTCACCCGAATTTTGATTTATAGATTGATTATGGCTTAGTCGCATTGACACCAAAGAGATCTGGGGTCCCCATGAGTAAGGTAGCAAGCAGCGTTTGTTGGTTTGTGTGTTTCAGAGTCAAGGGGCCAGAGAAGGAGGAGAAGTTGAGGCAGGTGGTCAAGCAGGTCCTGAAGTGCGATGTGACTCAGAGCCGGCCGCTGGGCGCTGTCCCCCTGCCCCTGGCTGACTGCCTGCTGAGCACGCTGTGCCTGGATGCCGCCTGCCCTGACCTCCCTGCCTTCTGCACAGCCCTCAAGAACCTCAGCAGCCTGCTAAAGCCGGGGGCTTCCTGGTGATCGTGGGCGCCCTGAAGAGCAGCTACTACATGATTGGCGAGCAGAGGTTCTCCAGCCTCTGCCTGGGCCGGGAGGCGGTGGAGGCTGCCGTCAGAGAGGCTGGCTAGACCATCCAACAGTTGGAGGAGATCTCTCAATGTCATTCTTCCACCATGGCTGACAACGAGGGGCTTTTCTCCCTGGTGGGACGGGAGCAGAGCAGATCTGTATGACACTTCATGATCGCAATTAAAGCAATTCCTTTGACTTGCCCAGTGGACTTCAGTCCTGGTTCTAACTGCCAAGGTCATTGTGCTCAGTAGAGGCTGACGGCTGGGGCCTGACGGTTTGTCTAGCATGGGGTTGGAGCTGTCAGTCAGCCTCAGAACAATGTCTTGACCACCTACTCTGTGCTCCTCACAAGCGCTGGTGCTACGAGGACATCAAAGGAGGAACTGGCATGTCCAGTCTGTACCGCCTGTGATAACCAAAGAGGACCTCATTTTCCTTAAACATCCAGTTGTGATGGCTCAAGACCACACATGCCTACAGAGAAGTGTCTGCAGTTATTTACTACTGTTTCTAGAGCACCTGTGGACTCCTTCTCTCCCAGGGACAGGCCTCTCTTGTTAAACTGTCTTCACTCTGCAGAGGCTACTGCACGACAGCCTCCACTGCTGCTGGGACTGCCTGGGGCACGCCGTCCTCTGCTAGGGTCCACTGGGGCCACCATCGCCTCCAGGCTCAGGGAACAGCTGGCCCCTTTGCTCTAGGGTCCCAAGTATGGTCAGACCCTGCTCTTACTTCCCTCAACACATCTGAGCCAAGGCTGTGACTTCTACCTGAAGAAAGGTTTGGGAGTTAACAAGAGAGATGACAGGCACTATCTTACTGCTATTAGAAACTCTTAGGTACTATTTTAGCTGCTATTAGAAATGACTGTCTTCAGAGCCCACATCCTTATAGGGTCCTGGAAGGTAGGCTGATCGCATAGCTCTTGGCCAAGCATCTCCTTGGAGTTAGCTTACCTCCTCGTGGCATGTCTATGCCCTCTGGTTTCTAGACCCCATTACCATGATGCTCTGCAACAGAGGCTGACAAATTATGGCCCATGAGTCAAATCCAGCCTGCTGCCTGTTTCATAAAGTTTCACTGGAACACAGCCACAGCCATTCGTTTACGTATTGTCTATGGCTGTTTTCACGCTACAAGGGCAGAGTTGAGTAATTGCCACCACGCGTATGACCTGCAAAGCCTAAAATACTTGTTATCCAGTTCTTCGCAGAAAATTTGCTGACCCCTACCCTAGAGAGAGAAGGAGCGCCCTCTTCACCCCGGTCTGAGGCCCATCTCTCCAGTCCTTATTTCTCATCCCAAGATGTCCCTCTTCCTAGGATTACTGACAGTGGGCATTTCTGCTTCCCACAGGAGAGAGTCCTTCCTCCGCACTCCCCCACGTGCATTAACAATCACATCAGAGCACAAGAGGCCAACATCGGTCCATTTTTGTTTACTTAGTGGTGTAGGACAACAGTGTCGTAACACAGTATCAGTCCGTTTTCAGGATGCTTTCAATTGTTGAGCCTCATAGGACATGCTCACAACATAGTATTCTAACCTGATCACAATTTCTAGAGATTCTATCCTGAAGGACACTAACAGGCCAGTCCAGGCTGGATGGAGAAAGCCAGGTCCACCTCTGTCCCTCTAGCGGGCAGAGATGCCCAAGCCTGCACGTCGTTTCTGCAAGCAACGCTCCAGGAAGAGCACATGAAACTTCCCAGCAGCCAGCTCCACAGGCCACTCAGGCCACCAAGAAGCGACCACTTCCGGTGGAGACCAGGCTCTCTCAAACATGTGCCATCTCCCACCCACCCCAGAATAAAGGCCACAACTGCTCCGGAAACATCTGCACTTGCTCACCTCCCACACAATGGCCCTTGCTTACATTTGCACAACCGCAAACAAAAACGCAAGTTTTCCTTTAAAACAGGATTCCCTGGTTTAAATTTGTTTTATAAAAACAAGCAATCTCTTTTTAAAACGAGTTTTAAAATGATAGGTTTTCTACTTTTATTTATGTAAGTTTTGGGGAGAAAAGTCTGAGACCAGACTGGCCACAGCAGCCACGTAGCACAGTCCCTAACTCGTCGCCTGTGATTTTTACCTCGAGGATGACATTTGTGACATTGTAATGTTAGCGTGTATTTTTCTGTTTCCCCATTGAACTGTGAGACTCTTAGATTTATATTTGTTCCCTAACACTTCGGTCTAGGCTCTGGGGACAGAGCAGCAAACGGCAGAGGTAAGGGCCCTGTTCTGGGGAGTTCATGTTCTAGAAGAGGGAGTGGGGGGATAGGCAGATAAGGAAACTAATCAATAAATAAGATACTTTCTCATAGTGATAAGAGCTATGAAGGGAATATAACAGGATAATGGAATGGAGGCTGTTTGAGTGACAATATCTAAAAGAGGTTTAAACAATAGGGATTTATTAATCTCACTAATCAGAAATTCAGAGGTAGGCACTGCTGAGAGGAAACATGGCTCAAGAGTGTCATTGAGCATCCAGTTTAATCCATCTTTCTCCTCCGCCTTTGCCGGCGAGTGGGATTTTCAGGGGAGGACGTCTTTTTCAGAAGACCCCAGCAGGCTTTTTACATCTTATTGACCAGAAGTGAGTGACATGCCCACCTCCAGACCAATTACAGACAAAATGGAAAAGACACAGGGTACCCTCCTTAAGATTTGTTAAATGAATGAATAAATTCTTAGATGGCAAGAGAAAGAAAACTCACTGGATTCAATGAATGAACCTGCATCTCTGTTTGTTCCAGCAATCCAGTTTTTTTTTTTTCCCCAGCTACAAAGATCATCCCATTTTCAAATTCTGGCTATGCCACTTATTAGCTGTTCCTCCTTGGGCAAGTTACCTAACCTCTCTGTGCCTCAGTTTCCTCATCTGTAAAATGAGATTAAAATAGGACTTTCTGTCAAGAGAATAAAAATGAATTGCTACTTATAAAGGACCTAGAATATAATGCTTGGCACTTGATAGACACACAATATTTTATTTACTGTTAGCTATAATCATTATTATCATAATCTGCATCTCGTTTTTTCTTTCTTTCTTTCTTTCTTTTTTTTTAGCTGAGGAAGATTCACCCTGAGCTAACATTTGTGCCAATCTCCCTCTATTTTGTATGTGGGTCGCTGCTACAGCCTGGCTGCCAATGAGTGGTGTAGGTCTGTGTCCAGGAACCAAACCCAGGTCACCAAAGTGGAGCATACTGAACTTAACCACTGGGCCACAGGGCCGACCCCCATAATCTTCATCTTTGATATTAGTTGCCAAGGCAGCTGAGAAAGATGTCTTGGTCTCTAAGTGAGAGAGAGAGTTTCAGTCCTGGGCTACAGGCCTCCAGGTTCTTTATTGGCATGACCTTCCAGAGGGGCTGTGAAAATACTCGTTTCTACACCACAGGCCACCAATTCCTTTCTCATTTGAGAAATATTCAGCAAGCATTTATTCAGCACCCTCTTTGTACCTTTCCTGCTCCAGGCACTGAGAATGCCAATGAAACCCATGGCCCAGGGTCAGCTGGCTCAAGGGGCCTCATCTTTGCAGTCATAGTAAAGCCAGGTGCTTCCAGGTTCTTCCGAAGGCGGTGCTGCAGCCTGCAGCAGCAGTTCCCACCCAGAATCCGCCGTGTCAGCCTCTCCTGCTCAGGCTGGGCTGCTGCCTGTCCACGTGCCCAGTCTGCCACCGCTGGGGAAGGGATGACGTGGCCTGTCATGAGAAAGACACTGCCCATGCCCAGGGTTCTGCCTCGGACGCCTCAGAGCCACGCTGGCATCCTCCCAAAGAGGTGGGAAACACTCTCCATCTCTCCCAGGGGTCAGCAAACTTTTCCTGCAAAGGGCCAGATGGTAAATATTGTCGGCTTGGCAGGTCACAGAGTCTCCATTTCAACTACTCAAGTCAGCAGCCATATACAATATGCAAATTAATGGGCATGGCTGTGTTCCAGTAAAACTTTATTTGCAAAAACAGGTAGACAGGTGGATTTGGCCCAAAGGTTGTAGTTTACTGATTCCTAATCCAGACCCTGAAACAGCCTTGTTTGTGCCCAGAGTTTTATAAGGTTTCTCATGAACATTCTAGTTAGTTTCTAAAACTCAGTCCTACTTATAGGAGCTTAAATCCAGTTCAAGGGGCTAAAAGGGAACTAGGCGGAACGTGGTATCCTCTGTGCTGCATCCGTGCTCCATCGCTCTCTTCCCCACTGCATCCCCCAATGAGAACTCCCGCCTCCTCTCCCAGCTTGAAGGCATTCAACAGACACGGACAGAAAATGGAAGGGAGCAGGGCAGACGAAGTCAACTACACCAGTGTTTTTCAAACTGCAAGTTACCATTTATTAGGGTATCATAAACTCAATTTAGTGCATCACCATAAAAATTTGGAAAAATAATAAAGAATAAACTAGAAAACAAAATCCCAGATAGTAGCACTTCCTATAGTATTATTTTGTGAAGCTTTTTTCAGTTTTATAAAATAATATATGTACATATATATGTAAAACCATAAATATTTGCTACTGGATCATGAAATAAAAGGTATTTATTACTGTAGGTTGTGATGAAGAAGTTTGAAAGCCATCGGATTGTACTCCGGTTTCTGGGACTCACCTCTGAGAGCCAACACTTGTATACAGAGACGAAAGGCACGGCCCCGTTCTTAAAAAACTTCTAGTCACTGGGGGGAACTGACAAGCAAACAGTTAAAATTCGGCGATGAGGGCTCTGAGATGAGTAAGCGCAGGGTGCTGTGGATGGGGGATGTCAAGAAAGTGGCATTTGCTCTGGGTCGTGCAGGCTGAATGGGGGCGCTTGGCTGGCAAGGAAGGAAAGGGCTCTCTGTGGAACATCGTGTACAGAGGCATGAAATGACTCCTCCTGCCGTCACGCTCCTTGCAGGTTTGTTCTCTGAATGAAGCCAGGATGTAAGCAAACCTTTGGCTGCTGGCCTTTCGTTTGTTTTCCCTGAAACCAAACAGACCAACCGAGTCATTAGCAAACACTGCCTGGGGGTCACTCGGGTACTAACTTATAAATCTCTTTGATGACTGACCCACCGTGGGCTTTTATCGCTCCACGTTCTGGGGAAGTGTTCGACAGTCTCACCCTGAGCAAACTTTTCTCACTCAGGAAGACGCAAGTGGGCGTTGAATGTCCTGGGCAATGACAGGGCGGGAGAAAGCGATTAAGAAGGTTGTTCACCCATTCGGCGTGGTGCGGCCTGAGAAGCCTGGCTTTCGTGATTCCCGTCGTCTGGCTGTCAAGAGTAATAAGACGAGATGTCCGTGATATGACTTACTAGGTTGATCTCTAAAAGCTGTGACTGCCCCCTCTAATTTTAGCCTCAGCTGACATGGAGAAGGCAAGGTGACCATTAAATCTTACGGAGGCTAGGAGGAGGTGGAAAGAGCTCAGAACTAAGGGACAGAAAAGATGTGTGAGTCTTAGCTTGTCACTGATTGCCGGGAAAGCATCATCTACCTTTCTCAGGCTCAGGGGTCACCTGTAAAATAGGAGTAATAATCGTTTCTCAGGACTGCTGAGATCAAATGAGATATCTGGGAAGGCATTTTGTAACCTTTTAAGTGATATATAGCTATTAGATAACTTTGATATTATTAACCTGCTAATATAGCCACATATTGCCACGTTCATTAAGGCTTCCTTCATGAGGGAGTCCTCATACACTGCTGCTGGAAGTGCAAACTGGTGCAGCCACTATGGAAAACAGTATGGAGATTCCTCAAAAAATTAAGAATAGAACTACCATATGATCCAGCTATTCCACTCCTGGGTTATTTATGCAAAGAACTTGAAAATGCAAATGCATAAAGATACATGCACCCCTATGTTCATGGCAGCATTATTCCCAATAGCCAAGACTTGGAAGCAACCTAGGTGCCCATCAAGGGATGAATGGATAAAGAAGATGTGGTATATACACAATGGAATACTACTCAGCCATAAGAAACGATGAAATCTGGCCATCTGTGACAACATGGGTGGAACTTGAGCGTATTATGCCAAGTGAAATAAGTCAGAGGGAGACAGTCAAATACCGTATGATCTCACTCATAAGTAGAAGATAAAAAAAAATAGCAAACAAACAGAGAAACAGAGATTGGGTTGGTGGTTACCAGAGGGGAAGGGCAGAAGGAGGAGGGCAAAAGGTGTGATAAGGCACATGTGTGTGGTGACGGATTGTAATTAGTCTTTGGATGGTGAACATGATGTAATCTACACAGAAATCAAAATATAATGATGTATACCTGAAAGTTATATAATGGTACAAACCAATGTTATCGCAATAAAAAAAAAATCCCTTCATGAACTGAGTATGTATGGCTTTCAAAAGCTCTTTGAAAAGCTCCTCAAAAGTCCTTAACCATGCCATGGAGAGGCTCCAGCCACGCCTAGGGAAACCCATCTTGTGGACCCTTGATATCTAAGTCAGCGCCAGAGGCTCCTTGCTTGCGGAGTCTTCTTCACAACTCCTCCTCGGTTCAGTAGATATTCATGGCGCCCCTGTTACGTGCTGAGCTTCGGGCTTGGAGGCTGAAGATGCTATGCTGAAAGTGACACAGCCTCTGGCCTCCTGGGACTTAGATCCCTGTGAACGAGACCACAAAGTAATGCACTCTTACCTAACCCTGGGATAAGTTCTAGATTTTCTGGTTCTCAAGTCAGCCAGTCCGGAACCTTTTGCTGTTTCTAACAAAGCCCGTGGAAATGAGACAAATCAGGTGATTTAAGGAAGATTATCACAAAGAAAACCACCACCGTGAACAGAATCACTGAAGCTTTCTACTTCAAAATTTTCTAATGAAGTATGATTTGCCCTTTGGCAGTCTGCCATCCTCTTCCTGACGGATGGCAGTTTTGCGCTCAATGGAAACGCTGTCCTTTGTCCCCCGATCACCAGCAGAGGGCGCACGTGGCTCTTGTTGGAGCCGTCCATTCCTGCATTTGCCCTTTGACACAGCACAGAATTTAAATTGAGTTAAACCTTCCCAAACAAGAAACCTCTCCACAGTATTTCCTTTCGTACACTCCCCTTACAATGCTGCTGGGGAAAGAGGACGGGGAATTCAGCTTATTTTTCTTTAATAAAAAATGTGTATAATTATTTTTATAGATTCATACATTAAAAATTTTCCCCTTTAGGTCTATACACAAAATGCAAATTGTAATAAACCATACAGAGGCTCCTGGCCAGATTTGCATAAGAAATGTTAAATATTAGATTATGCAGTTAACTCACCACCACCTTCTATTTTCTATTTATTCAGAGAAGGAAAAGGAAGTTTTGTGCTGTTTCAAAATCCAGTTTTTTAATATTTAAAAAATGAAGACTTTCTATGGTTCTGGCCAAACTATAATGCTTAAAACTCTAATTTTTACTTTAATAGTATCTGTTGAATTCAGGGGGAAAGTTGGTGATGAATTTCAAACACTCAGCAAATAATGGTGAGTTAATATTGCCTTTGTTCTGCCTTCAGTGTGGAGGACCAGGAAATGACTTCTTCCCTGGCAGGTTATTGTCTCTTTCCATTTAGAGAAAAGCTTTTGAATGTTTACACAGAAGAGGAGGTAGAGAGTGGTAAACAGTAGTTAGGCTGCTCTTCAGAAAGATCAGGAACAGCAGGAACGAGTCCCTTTGAAACCTCCCACCCAAGTGACTGGCACTGCCCTTGAGAGCAGGGACTAAGCACTTTGTGAGCCAGAGGAGGCAGACGATGCTTCTAGAAGGAGGAGGGTAAGCTCTTAGTTTATTGCCCCCTTTCCTCTCAAGGGTCAATTTCTGCCCCTTCCCATGGCCCTGACATATATGGAAATCCCAGTTATTTGACGTGACCCTTGCCCTCGTGCCATTTAAAATGTTATTGTGAGTTAAGATTTACAAAATTAAAAGGAGAAGACCTCCTCTGTCACAGGTGAAGAAATTGAGACTGTGATGGTGGCAAGGAAATTCACCTTTCCGGCCTCAGTCTCTGCTGTAAAATGAGAGGTTGAATTAGGTCCCTGTGAGGGCCAACATTCTGTGATTTCTGAATTAGACAACAATGCTTGTTAAAATAGAATTCTAACATGTGTGCCACCTAAATTAACTCCATCTTTAAGATGCAAGTGAAATTGGCTCAAACCCCTGACTTTCACACACACCATGATTCCTCCAGTCTTTCAGGGAACCGGGGTGGGGTGGGGAGGGCCGTGACTTGTCTTTCTTCAGGTGACGCCTGGGTCTGAGCTCCTGTGGCACTGAGTGCCAATTTGTGAATCATCTCACTTTAAGCATATGTAGATCCTTTTCTGTATCACATGACCCCTGACCAGACTCATGCTGATGCCCTCATTCTCTGAAATTCCACCGGCCCTAATACATATGAGTAGCAGCTTTTACTGAAGCTTCAAGACGCTGTAGGACCACAGCAGCTTAAAATGCTCAGCACCCTTGCTCTTAACCTTATGAAGAATTTCTCAGTGACTCACTTTCTCCAATTGCCCTTCACCATGTTGTTCTGCTGTCTCCCTTCCCTTCTCTGGTCTCCAGGCCCCTCTTCACGGGCTTCTTGCCTCCCCGCTCCAATACCTGCACCCATCTCTTCATTTCCCTTGCTTCTTCAGGTCTAGACCACACTCCTGGGGCTTCATTTCCCTCAAGCCTTCAAAGTGTTTTCCTTAAAAGGAACTTTGGCGCCTGTATTTAGAATTGGATAATTCACCCTTTACTTAATCGGGGGCTAGGGCTCTGAGCTTCCTAGCACCCAAAGCAAAAAGGGGAAGTATCACTTACAAAGTTCACTGTGCTTCTAAATTCAAAACAAACCAGCTGTTCTGCATGAGCACAACTCTTCCCGGCCCCCAAAACTCTCCCGCAGTTCATGATGATTGGGGCATAGCGTAGGTATCACTGCACCCCACTCTGGTGCACCTGGCTTAGCTTCATTAGTGACTGCAGCTTGACTTTTTCTCAAGTTTAAATCCTCCAGAAGAGCGTTATTAATTCCTGTACACTAAAAGCATTTATTGAGTGCCAGGGCTGGTTCTAAGTGCTGGATAGACAGACATGGTCCCTGACCTCCTGGAGCTTACAGTCAAGGAGGGCAGACAAGCAGGAGTCAGCTTTAACATGTAAAGTGGTGCCGATGGGGAAACACAGGTTGAGCCTAGACCAGTCTTGCTGCCTGGAGGAAGCAATGCCTGAGATGAGGCTTAAAGGAAAAAGATTTATCTGAGCAAAAAGGAGGGGAACAAGTTCTGGGCAGAGAGAAGAGAATGTATAAAATGCCCAGAGGTGAGAGAGACAAGGCACAGGATTAGTGATTAGTAGATGCTGCTGTGCCCCACCCATGTCCTATTCTCTGGGTCGGCACACCCAGCCCCTAGCTGCTACAGTGTTGGCTGCTAAGGGCTCACGGCTGCCTCCTTCTTGGGAGAATTGCTCTCAGCTGACAGGAGGCACCTGACCTGGAAGTTACAGGCCAATGCCACTCCCCCTAGCCCCCCAACCAGGGGCAGCCCACAGCCACTGACTGATGCAGGCATTCAAAAGGCTGGTCCTCTTGCAGAAAGAGGGAGACACCTGTCAATGCAGTTTATGCTCCAGCATCCTCCCCTCGTGGATCAGGCCAGGGCTACATTTCACCTGAGACCACATCCTGGCTCAGCTTTCTCCTCCCTTCACAACCAGGTTTCCCTGAAGAGCACTCCATCAATAAATGACATGTCCCCACACCCCTGACTTGGGTTCTGCTTCTAGGGAATCTGAGCTAAGACAGTGACAAAGGGAGAATTGTTGAGACTGACATCTCCATATGCAGTTGGTCCAAATTTGAGCCCCATCCATTAGCAGGTTAAGGCTTTACTGACTTAAGTTACTACCATTTTCAATAAAAATTCTTATGTGATACATCCCTTTAGATTTCTGATCATTAGGATCACAGTTGATAAAACTTAGCCCTGACCTAAATTTGTAAATAAGGACATGAAGACTCAGCAAATCATGACGTCTGCGTAAAACCTCTCTGAGCCCATCTCTTTGGAAAGTGGGACTGATAATCCATGCTGTCTCTGCTTTGTCAGGGGGCAGCTAGAATAGAACGTACCTCCAGAATATCCAATATCCTTTGACCTTCTGAGAGTTGAGGGCAGGAATGCCTGGATCACAGCCACCAACATTCCAAGTTCTGGCAAGACACACCCCTCCCACCCAGCGAAAAGAGTCTGCTGTCTGTTTATGACTCAGTCTCTTTTGAGTCTGATTAGCATGAATCAGTGACCACAGCAGCCATGGATCAATGACAAATTAAGTTTCTGAACCTATAAGATCAAACACTGATTCAAGACGCTGACCTTCTCTGAGACTAACCTGAAAAAGTCTCCTGTTTTCCTCCCTCCCTTTATCCCCCGGAGATCAGGGTGAATGACCTACCATAGTGGAGCTGGTATGCTAGCTGGAGAGAAGCTGGACCTGGGAGGGTGAGTGGAAAGAACCCCAAAAAGACTCACCGCCAAGCAAGGAAGCAGAACATCTCCTCCTCAATGCGTTGCACTTTTTTTTTTTCTTGCTCCCAGGCAATAAGTATAATCCATGAATTAAAGATAATTAGTGTCCTTCTAGAAAGTGCAAGTGTAATTACAGACATTTAAGTGCACTTGGTGCATTGGAGAAGAATGAATTGCTTCACAGTTCACAGAGGGTCCTGCTGGCTGGAGGACAAACTCGGCACCCTCAGTAGCGTGATAATCATTGGAAGCGGATGGGGCTTAAGGAAACCTGGGTCCCGGGAAACCGTAGTGGAGTGCCCATAGCGGAGAATGGAACATTCAACCTTCAACATAATGGAAAACCCCACCAATTCATAGACTAGGTGAGCTGGACACCAAAGTCCCCTGGGCGAACCTGGTCTCCCCCTGCCCTTGGGCTCACAGGCAGCTACTGAGTGCCAGGCACTAGGTACAAGGGGTCTGAACAGTAAATCAGACAGACGCGGTGCCTCCCTCTAGGAGCTTGTGGCCTTTTTGGCAGGTTGGACAGTAAATCAGGCAAAACAATTCAGTGTGAAGTGTCACATAGGAATGTGCACGGGTCTGATTTCCTGGGGAAAGTGACTTTTAATCTGAGACCTAGAGGATGAAGAGAGTAAGCAAGGCGTATGTTGCAGGCAGAGGCTTGCGGGAAGAGGGAGCCGTACGCCAGGCAAAATGTAGCAAAGCCCAGAGACAACAGAGAGCGGGAAGAAATTCCCTGTGGCCGGTGGGCAGGGTTTACGTGAGGAAGCGGTAAGAGATGGATTGAGGAGAGAAACAGGCTGAGTCAGAGACGCTGAGGCGTTTGCTCTTAATCCTAAACACGCGAGACTCTTGAAGGTAAGTAAGAAAATAGCAAAACCTGGCCTTGAGAAACGTAGAGATGTCTACCAACCGCCAGTATTTCCAGGGAAGGCAATGCTGTCGCTTCTCTGGGTTATTTAGTCTACTGGGTCACTGGAAGAAAATGTTTAGTGTCACCGCAGCCTTTTGCTCTCTGGTCACCTAGGGTCACTGTATCCTTCTGCCTGAAAGGCCTCTGATGACTCTCCATTGCTCGTGGATTAATTCCAGAGCCCTTAGCCTGGCATCCCAGGCCGTTCTCCGTGGTCCCTCCTAACTCCGGCCCCCACTCTCAGCCCTCACTCACGCGTGCCTGACACTTAGGATGTGCGCAATAAATATTTGTTAAATGAAAGGATGGATGGCCCTCGGACTTCTGCCTCAGCAGTTCGCAAACCTGCCTCCACTTCCTGCTTTGCTCGTGGACCCACCTGCCTGGATCACACTAGCCTCTGATTCACTGGGAAGCTCCCACTTTTCCCGGCCAAGTCAGCTCAGAAGTCCCTCCTCTGAGAAGACCCTTCTCTAGGCAGAGCTGACAGATCCTCCTCGGGGTCCTCCAGGCTCTTTCTACATCCAGCGGATTCTTGTTCACAGGACAGCAGTTACATTTTGTAAAGTCTCCACCAACACTGACTTAGCAAATACTGAGCGATTGCTCCCGGGGTAAATACAGGGTGAGTTTCCTGCGAACCTCAGGGCGCGGCATCTTTACCAACTGATCAATACATAACCTTGTTTGACAAATGTTTCTGTTTAAAGACACCTTATTTAAGATATATTGTGGACTCATTAACATGGAGCTCACAGCCAACAGCGCTATAACTCTCGCCTGAACGGAGCTTCTGTAACACGTGTTATCCTCAAAAGGCACATCACAGCTTTCTTGTGCTTAAGAACAGTAGACAGCACTTCAGCACTATGCCTTGGGGCCATTTTAAACAGTGAAGTCACCAACAAAAAGCACAAAAATGCGAAAAACGTAGCACTAAATAGACCATGAAAAGGACACTTATTTACAGTGGGAGAGCTGAAACAAGAAGGCAGAGTGTGGTCTTGTTCAACCTCAGCTAAGACTGTGCCTGTCGGGCCACTCAAATTTTTCACCACTCGATGCATGTTCAGGAATGATCACAAAAGCACTGCAAGTATTGATTTTGGGGTTACAAGTAAATTTTAGTGAGTAAGCAAATCCACAAATATGGAATCCGTGAATAATGAGAAGCAACTGTATTTTTATTACAGCATTTTTTGTTCTGAATTGAAGTTAGTAATTCTTTTGGATTCCTGGACCCAATTCCAACGTGTGTATGTATGTGAGGGGTTTCTCCATACCAACAACAAGCAATGCTCTGGACACCAGCTGGGTGGCCTGAATTCAACTCAGTTCTGACACTGTCAACCCACAGACAGTGTCAGATTCCATAGGTTGAGGGTTCAGTCCTACAAGACTGCCCCCACCCCCACCCCACTTCAGATGCCATTTGCAAGTCCAGGTTGTCACCTGTGCTTCTAACTGACCTGCTACAAATTGGAGGTTCCAACGATCCCCTCCAACTCAGGATGCCAATCACAAGTCCAGGTTGTTACCTGTCCTTCTGACCGACTGGCTGTAGATCAGAGGTCCCCACGACCTCCTTCTTAGGTTGGGTTAATTTGCTAGCACAGCTCATGGAACTCAGAGAAACATTTTACTTAATAGGTTACCAGTTTATTATATTTATATTTATATATTTATTATATTATTATATTATATTGCCGAGCCGAGGAGTTGAAAGAAAGATTTCTTGGACTCTCAATGTCTGGTTGTAGTGCTCTTTTATTCAGAGAATAGCCTGGGGACAGGACCCACGGGCAGTGAAGAGCTGCAGGCATGGGGACAGGACCCATGGGCAGTGAAGGGCTGCAATCTGTTAAGGGTTAGGGCTAAATTTATAAGGCATGGGTACATGACTTATTTTTACTAGACAAAGGAAAGATGATGTAAAAAGTTGTTAAAATGGTATGAGTGCAGGTGAGATCTGGGTATTGCGTGGTCATATAACTTTAGACATGAATTGGGTCATATAGATCGGCATGTAGGCCGGGACGCCTTGGGCTTCTCTCCCTGTGGCAGCCTTGATCCACATGAGATACAACTCAGGAACAGCCAGATGGAAGAGATGCATACGGCAAAGCATGGAAAAAGGGCGCGGAGCTTCCATGCCCTCTCCAGGCGCACCACTCTCTCAGCACCTCTGCGTGTTCACCAACCTGGAAGCTCTCCGACCCTGTCCTTCTGGGTTTTTATGGAGCCTTCATTGTATAGGCATGACTGATTAAATCATTGGCCATGGGCAGTTGAGCTCAGTCTCCAGCCCCTCCCCCTCCCCAGAGTGCAGGAAGTTCCAATCCTCTAATCACACAGTTGGTTCTCCTGGCACCCAGCCCCCCATCCTTAGTTTAGCTAAGGGCTTTCCAAAAGTCACCCCATTAACTTAACAAAAGACACCTTTATTGCTCTCATCACAGGAAATCCCAAGGGTTTTAGGAGCTGTGAGCCTGGAACTGTGGACAAAGGCCAAATGTAGATGAGAAATACATTTTGAATGATCAAATATGTATTTCTTATAAGTCACAATATAGCACTTATTTATGTGACTGTTTCTTCCACTAGAGTCTAGTGACTAGACCGTGAGCTTTTTTGAGGAGTTAGCATACAGTAAGAAACAATGACAACAACTCACATGGAGATCTTACTGTGAGGTTTCCACATGCATTTGCCCCTTCAGTTCTCACAAGAATTCTCTGAATTATGTACTATTATTCCCACTTTAGAGATGGGGAAACCAAAGTTTAGAGGTGATAGTAAAACCTGCCTATGGTCACATAGTAAGTAGTAGAGGCAGGATTTGCACAGAGGCTTTCTGACTCAGGAGCCCACATGCTTGATTGCTGGGCTGTCCTGCCTGTCAATTTATTTTTTTAAGTTATTTTATTTATTTATTTATTTATTTTTTGCAGGGAAAGATTCGCCCTGAGCTAACATCTGTTACCAATCTTCCTCTTTTTGTTTTTTTCCCTCCCCAAAGCCCCTGTGCATGGCTGTATATCCTAGTTGTGAGTCCTTCTAGTTCTTCTATGTGAGCCACAGCCACAGCATGGCGACTGACAGATGGGTGGTGGTGTTCCGTGACCAGGAAATGAACCCGGGCCACCGAAGTAGTGAGAACATCAACTTTAACCACTAGACCTTTAGGGCTGGCTCCTGCCTCTGAGTTTAAGCCCTTGTTGAGAAATGTCTGGAACGGAAATAGAAGATCTCAGCATAACTGGCTGGTCAAACTCTGAGGGTGGCAGTAAACCCAGTTGGAGAGAGAGGAAGGAGGAGTGGCTCTAGGAGGAGGCAGAGTTGATGGCAGGAGCTCTTATGGGTGGTCCCCTGGAAGACTGAATTCACACACTGGTTTGAGAAGGCAAATGGTCAAGGCTATTACTGTCTGTACTTAGCTGTGGCAAGTAAATTGTTCCTATCGGACCTATTTGCCTGAAGGCAGTGGCATATGTCCTGCAGGGGCCTTGGTGGAGGCTCGACAGCACTAGCTTGACAAAACTGGTTCCAAGACAGCAAAGTTTGGGGCCCACAAGGGACATGACCTTGGGGTATGAGGGTCTTTTAGGTAACAGCCTGACACCTGGTTATGTCAGAAGTGATAAGATTGTGCTTCCACCACCCAGCATCTGGAAGGCCCTGTGTAGCATGAGAGGAGCCCCTGGAAGGAAGACACCTCAGGGATCACCCCCAATACTCTCTGGGGTCAGCGTGGGTACTCAGACCAGGCCATAGCTCTAGCTATTGAGTCATCTGACGTTATCTGGCTGACAGTGTGCCCAGGCTGCTGACCCTTGAGGACACAATTCATGGAATGAACGAGTATGAAAAGAAATACCACCTCAGGTACAGGGACATCCAGAACGCCTCTAGCCAAACAGGAGCTCCTTCCCTCTCTGAGGGAACTGAGACTCAAAACCCTATTTGTGGCCTAGATATTCTGATTCTGAACATAATTGCACTCTGTTCTCAGAAAACCCTGTCGCGTTCACATCACAGTCCTCATTTGAGTCCTTCCAGTGGTCACAGGAGACCAGGGGAGCCAGCTCAGGATGTCTGTGGCTGGAAGGGGACTCTGGAATGTCTCCAGTGAGAGCATTTTCCATACTTCAGAGCAGGTTGTCAGACCTTTCCAGGAGCAGAAAGGCCAAGATCTCAAGAGAAGGGCCCACTGCTGCCTGTGCACAAATTCTCTTTCTGCCGGAGGGAGTGCTTGGCATTTGTCTCAATCCCCCGACGTGAGATGAAAAAGGAACTCGCTCCACACAGTTTTTCCCTCATGGCCCACCTGCCTGCCATGGCTCTGATGATTTCATCTTGGGGAAGAAGCAACCTCCTCCAGTCCCCTGCGTTTCTAAAGTGACTGACCCTCTCTGAGGACCATTGCTCCCCTCCCCCTGTCTCTCCGAGGAGGCATCTTAGGAGACTGACAGTCGTAGTACAGCCCAGCACTGTGGGTAATGTTTTCACATTTAACAGATTCCCCCTTGACCATAATTTATGTTATTCAGGTCTGATCTAATTTCTCCAAGGCCTTGGCCTATGGACTTGTGATCATTTGTACAATGAGAATGGATCTGGTCAAAATGATGAAGTGGATGAAATTCGTCTCCATTAACCCCACACCACCCAGCTCTCTTCCTTCGCTCGATGCCTCCTGCTCTTGAGGAGCTGCTGAGCGCACCTTCTCTTTCTCTCACTGCAACAGGTTCCTTTCCCCGTCAGGGGCACTGTACCCTTGGGACTTCCACTATTAGGAAACAGTGTATGAATATGCAACCCAAATAAAACTTGGGGCCATCCTTCACCAATATTACCTTAAAATGAAAAAAAAAAATGGAATCTAAAGCTTTGAAGAGTAACACAGGTCTTTTCTGGGGCGTCCTGAGGCAGCAGTGTGTTATGTTGCACAACCCAGAGAAAGACTTCCTAAAAATTCTCTTGTTGAATCTCCTTCTGCGGTCTCACCCCTCACAACAGCAGACTTTCTCCTCTCTCTTCCTTTCTCTCCCCAACACTTTTCTGCCTCAAGCACTCAGATGTCACTCAGCGTCATGGCCCAGCCACCCCACTGTCATCCCCTTTTCCCGCCTCCTCCCACTGTAGCCCCAAATTCTGCCCCATTTTCTGGGCTTCTTCAGTTTTGCATTTTCACCCTTTTTCCCACTTGTCACAATAAAAGCCTGGTAGTAGAGCATCAGAAAGAAAGGTTCTGAGGGAGTGAGGAAGGCCATACGCCACGGATATGAGGACTGGGTCACCGCGACGGTGATACCTGGCTAGATGCTTCTTCTTTTGTGTGTGGGAAGGTATGCAAAATTCTTTGTCCCAGTCAAAATCCGTGGCTCCTTAGAGCCATGCTGGTATTTCAGACAGGTGAGTGGAGCAGGGATTTCTTTTTAGAGAAATCTTTCAGCATTCTTAAAACCGTCTAGTGAACATGTTGCTTCTAAAGTTTCAAGCTGTTTTGCAAATGTGTTAGTTCAAAATCTGGCCCTGACTACTACTCCACTATTAGCTGTAGCTGCTTGCCCACATTTCCTCCACACTAATCTTACCTGACTACTGGCATCTTTTTAATGGATCATGCCATTTCGTGTCAGAATGCCCCCAATCCCTCCCTTCTTTATACTACGCTCTCTATAGTAATCGTCAACTTTCTGATTTCTCACTAGATTGTACACTCTTAGTTCCTAACAAGCAGTCTCACAGATAACAGGTTCTTAAAAATATTTCTTGTATGAATGAATGAATGAAAGAATGAATGAATGAATGAAGAGTTATAAAAAGATTATAATGTATTTCTAAGCTTTGGTCAAAATTTTAATTATTATTGTGAAAATCACTACTGCAAGTAAACCAGGACGTTGAATGACATTTTTTCAGCCTAAGGATTTATGTTTTACTGTAATTTTGGAAAATTCTCAGTTTCCTCTCTCTTATAATATTTTCTCGCTCCCATTTTAGCCATTCTCCCCACTTGGACAACGAATTTTACATATGTTGGAGCTTCTCAGTCTATCTTCTGTAACTTCATTTTTATTTTTCTATGTATTTATCTTGTTTTATTGCATTCAGGGTGATTCACTGTATATTCAGCATAGGCTATGCTATGCTGCACAGCAACAAACAAATAAACTTGGAAAGCAGAACATAGGTTTATGTCTTGCCTATGTCACAATTGGAGGCAGGTTGGGGGGCTTTTTGGCTTTTTTTTTCCTCCAAGATATGACTTTCATCTTGTGATGATGCCATCATCATCATGTGATCTTCATGATTTCCAAGAAAGGAAATGATCATCCAGGTTGTTTTGTGACCAAGCCTGAAAGTGACACACTTTCCTTTTATTCCCATTCCAATCACATGGCCTGGATCTCGCTGTAAGGACATCCAGGAAATAGGGTTTTCTTATGTGTCCAGGAAGAGGAAAGGGGATTGGTGAGTGTCTAGCCAGTCTATACCACATTTATTTAGTTCTTTTTTCCAGTATACTGATTCTCTTTTACCTTATCTACTCTATTTGTCACATCTCCTAAGTTTTTTACTCATTTTTTTATTTTCAATAATTTTTGTTTCACTTTTATGTATGCCTTTTCCAATTTAATAACTTGCTGTCATTTTAAGTATGCTATTTCTTCATTTATCTCTTTGAGGATTCTAAACAAGCTTGTTTAAACACCTTGGCTAGTTGCACCATTATATCTATTTCCTTAGATGTGCTTTGTCCTATTTGTTGTGTCTGCCTACCAGCTCTCATTATTATGGATGTCATTACATGCTTTGTAATTTTTGTACAAAATCTGATGATGCATGGGAATTTTTTCCCCATGCTTGCTTCTTCCTATTAAATAATTTCATTGTTGCATCAGTCTGGTCCTCTGAGATGCACAGCTCTGACCTGGGTCTTCATATAAAGATTTGGGCATTCTGATCCATTATATATAGTAGATCCACTTGATCCATTATATATAGCAACATTTTTGGATGCCAGACATAGGCCTATCTAATCCCTGTTTTTATACAAGAGTCACTGCTTCCTGTCACTTCAAATAGAAAGGTTCTAAAATTTTAGTTGGCGCTGTCTTAGTCCCAGTGCACTGGCTCGGCCACAGGTTTCAGGCAGGGAGCTGGATTCTGATGCCCGTCCATTCCCAGGATGCTCATGGGTACTTTTCTCACTGAATGATTGAAGACCTCGCCTCCACACCTTCTAGCTTGGCCCAGCTTTGCTTGTACAGCATGGCTTCGGTTCCTGCCTGCCTTTTTGTAAAGCCTACCCCTGTCTTTCAAACAGAACTAAATGGACCCTCTTCTGTGTTGCCCAGCACACATTATATCATGGTTATTTATGTATAGCTCTGTCCTCTTCACTAGACTGTGAGCACTTTGAGGGTGGAGAACATGCCCTATTGATCTTGCTGCCCTAGTGCCTAGCACAATGCTGCAGACTTGAGGTACTCAGTATTAGTAAAATTGAATTTGAGATGTTTTAGGGCCTCTCAAGAAATCCAATTTTTATTGTAGCCCGGAAATGAGTCTCCAGTGATATAACATGATGTTTGTGGAAGATAATTTACACACATAACCAAAAGGCATGTATTTGGACTCTGTAAACGATGTTCTGATCTGCCTGTTTTGTGTGCTAACTTGGGCAAGGCCTTTTATTTACTCTCATTTTGCTCCTTTGAAGATATAATTGCATCTTGGTTGCATATTTCTATTGCTCATTACACTGTTCCATACCATTTCATTCTGAAAATAAAACAAAATAGGATATTTAAAATTAATGATGTGGGGCACGGCTTTTTTTCTTTCCCTCTACCTCTAGGCAGAATTGGCAAATGGCTTGAACGCCAGCCATTCTTTTTATAGGAAGCATCTGGGTTTGATTAGAGTAAGAAAAATCACTGATTACAAGGGGAGAGGCCCCAGACCTCCTTTACAAAGGATCACCGGGATGTTTATCTACTCCTACCACCTCCTTCCCAAACCTGGCAGGCTTGCGGCAGCTAAGTCTGCTTCAAAGCGAGTGAAGAGTCACCCTCGTTGGTTTCAGAATTTGGAGATTCCCATATAAGGCTTTCCTCACCAGCTTCATTTTCAAAGATTCAGAAAGTGAGCAGTTTCTGGGATGGCGCAAGATACTACATGGCAGAGCTCTGTATCTCTTGCAACTGTCCCCATCCTTAAAGGAACTATAGTACCAGTCGGGTCTAGTGGTTTTGTTTTCTAACATATGATGGATGGTACTTGAAAATTTGTCCTTCCCCCACAAGTACTAAAATAAGTTAAAATGGAATTTGCAAGGACACACAATGGAGCCACCACAGTATGGCATGGAACATTCAGTGAGAGGTGTTACAAAAGTAGTAATAATAACAATATTAGTACTTGGTTTTGATTGTGGATTTGTATACCAGGGCTTTTATTTATCTTATTTCATTTGGACATGTGTGTGTTGGAGGAATGTTATTAAAGATCTGTTTTCTTAAGCTTGGTTCTCTCTTCCCTCCCATCTGACTGATATGGGAAAATCTGACTTCCTGCTCTGCAGTCACTTTGTCCTTGGAAAACTCTAGCAGGATAGGGGGATGAGTGGAATAGGCTCCCTAAACTCATATGCTTATGTGTTACAGTGTGTGTTCATTATAAAGCTGCAGTTACGGAAAATGCCACTCAAATTGGCTTAAGCATGAAAGGAAATTGATTAGTTCACATGCCTGGAAAGCCTAGAAACACCAGGCTTCAGTCAAGGCTTTATCCAGCAACTCTGTGTTGACGCTGAAGACCCAGTTGCTTGTCATTTCTCCTCTTCGCCTTCCGCAGCATGTGTTTCCCTGAGTGGCCACAAGATGGCTCCAAGTAGCTTTGAGGGCTAAGTACTTCCTTGTTCACATCCAAAAGAAAGAGAATGTCCTTCAGGTAGTTTCTAAGCATAAGTGAAGCTGTTTTCCCCAGAATCCTCCAGAAAACGTGTCTTTGTCTTTGACTGACCCTAATTTGGTCATGTGTCCATCCCTGAAGCAGTCATGATGATGGGGGGGAGGGGGCCTACTGTTTGCCTGAAGTCGTTCATGGCCCATCCTTGGAATTGAGTGTGAAGGCAGCCTCTCTTCAAGCACATGAGCTGTGTGAAGGAGCAATGGACACCTAAATGGAAATCAGACTACTGAGTCAGAGGGACCAGATGGCATGTGCTCCCAAACAGTGTATTTCCTCAGAAGAGAAGTGTCCTCGCTGTCCCTTCTCTCCTCTTGGAGGGGAAAGACTTGGTGGCTCAGTCAGGACAGGGATGAGGCCCCAGGAAAGGAAACACAGATAGGCCAGCCTGGGGTTGAAGAGACAAAAAGACTCACGTGTGTCCTCCAAGCTCACTTGGTTAGACCACCAGGTTTGAGACCAAGACGACCCTTGTAGCAGACAGTGCGCATCAGCCAGAATGCCTTGTCTGTGTCTGCTTTGGGAATCAACCCCCTCTTGGCTCACTTTCTTCCTCCTTGTTAGCTCCTCCCAAAGAAAGGAGGAATTAGAAATTTGATTGGCCAGCGATCTATCATTCATCCAGTTACACCAGAGGGTGGGGTTATGTATGAAAGTGCTAAAGGTCAGTAGTCATACTTGGCACAGCCCCCTGCATCTTCTTCCTTTCCCATTGCTGTAAGTAGGCCAGACAGGATCCGTCTTGGCACACCCAAACATCCTTCCCCATCACTTCTTGTAGAGAAATTAGTAAGCAGAGCCCTTTTGGGATCTGGTCAACTCTCTAGCCACAGGTACCTCTGAGAGTGGAGCTCTTCAGTTTGGATATGAGTTTGGAGAGAAGAGCCCCCACTTTGACTTGGGCTCACCACTCCGAATTCAGTTTTTACCAGACCTTTGCATTCGAATATTGGGTTCTCATCCTGCCAGCTTTAGTAACTAGTACTCTTTCCCAGTTGGCTATTGACCTTTGTGTATAGGCTCCTTTGACAGGAACCTAGGTAAGGACTTGGGGATGAGGCGGGAGGGAGGACAGAAGGTAGAAATAGATACCAAGGCCTATCCTATTCCCCTAATAGCCTGCTGAACTGTAGAGATGAAATGAAATTATACATTTGAAAGTGTCTGAGAAGTTAAAACTGAGCACAAACGTAAGGCAGTACTAGCCCTCTGATTCTTAATGTAAAGACTGATGCTTTCTCCTGGGGATTGGCCTTATACAGATGTCAGTTCTGTAAGGCACATTCCCAATCCAGACACCAGTACCCTGATTGTTAGCTGGGAGATTTTCTCCTCCCAGATGTGGCTTGAATAAAAGTGTATAATGACATGAGATGGAGGATCTGCTCAGAAGTTGAATGATATTCCCAACGAGGAGGACAATTAGTAGCAGCTCCTCTCTTCCTCCTCTATGAGAAAACATATCTTCTTGCTAAGTCTATTTTCTTATGAAGTGCTTTGAATTTCAGAGTCTCCTGGGACTTTGGTCTCTCTACAAAGGGCTCTTCTATCTTGAAAGATGTCTTAACTCCTCCTTTCCCTTGAGCTACTGCACACTCTTCTTTTCACTTCCCTTTCCTATCCACCCACGTATTCTTTAGGCTCAGAATGATTTGATGCCCATGGCTGTACCAAGTTGCTCTCAATGTCATCATCAGCAATGTCATAATCACTGCATTCAAATTCAAAGGTCTACTCTTAGTCACCATCCTTCTTGATGTGCCTGTCATTGTGGTTCACCATTTCTTTTAAAATTGTTTAATATTTCAATAGCTTATTTTTTAAAGTACATCTACAACTTCACCATAACGCAATTACATAGATATCTTGTTGATCTGTTCTAGTCTTTAGCCATATTTACAGTTGTTTTAAACAGAGTTAGAAGCAATGTACAAAGAATCCCTTGTTCTTTCGTTTGGTATTATGTATAGACACATCATTCAAGGGTAGAGCTGAAGAAGGCCTACAGACAGGGTATATTCCCTATGCTTTACAGAGAAGAAAACTAAGGTTTATTGGACACGCTTGATGGAAAGCAATGGACAGGACAACCCACACCCAAATCCCAGTCAGCCCTCCACCTTGGCAATAGGACCTACAGAAAGATTTCTCCGGATACGGAGAAAGCACCTGGGGTGTTTGTTGAAAATGTAATTTCTGGGACCCAACCACATCACTGAGTCAGACTCTCCAGTGCTGGGACATATACGGTTGCAACTTCAGCAAATGTCTAGGTGATCCTTGAGCATATTAGAATTTGAGAAGAACTGTTTTGGAGAGCTTAAATCATAGAAGACACACAGACAAATGTTCAGCACTACCAACTGGAGCTTCTCACTTGGGCTAGACCACCACAGACTATGCCAAGACTAGAGGCTGGGTGAGCAGCCAGATCCTTATCCAAGCAGAAAATATCTTCAGACCTGTCCTACCACAACAAACCGCTGAAAAGCGATGCATTTGTTCATGTGACTTTTTATAAGTCAGGCACATGGTGTCTGGGTGTTGAGCTATGGCAGAGAAGAGGGAAGGAAGAAATAGCCTAAGAAAGGTTCAAGATAGCTGTTGACACCACCTGAGAAACAAGTTACCCAGTGCAGTTGCATTAAAAATCACTATTCCTCCTGACATATATGCCCTATACCTAGTAGGGTGTAAAAGTTGCATGCCTACTACAATTACCACCATCGATGGCTCCATTTTGGCCATGACTTTTAGTAGAGCTTTCTTTGGGTGTATTGTGTCTGTGTGTACAGTGGGGGAAGGGTACAGATGTTGGAGAGAGAAGTGGGAGAAAGGGTGGCAGTAAACTTTCAGCACTCCTATAAATTAGATGAGTGTTTTATGAACTCCTGGTTGTGATATATCAGTGGGTTTGAAATCAATTTAGTGACTCGCATTTTTAAATGGAGTGGAAAGGAATGAAATGGAGACTAGAACAGAATAGACCACAGCATGTTACCAATAGTGAGGGTGAGTGTGTGGGTGTGTGTTTATAGTGGATGAGAATGTAAAATTTTTGAATTTTGAGAGTGGTCAAAATGTTTGAAAACTGCTGTGTTAGAGGAAAACTGCATTGTTAGAAAAAGTAACAAAGTTTAAAAAGTTTGAATCTTTAGCAAAAGGTCAATTAATTTCAGGCCTCTAGACTCCAAACCCAGTGCTTTTTCCCGTAACATTTCAATAGAGCATGCATTTCCCTCTCTGCCCAGGCTGTGCATTTTTGTTTCTAATGAATGAATATTAGGTTAATATAGCATTATTTGTTTTACTATTTCCCTATATTGTGTATTTTGGTAAATTTCATTCTTTAGCTATTATAAATAATTCTGCTATAAATATTTTTATAATTATAGGTTTGTTCTTCTTATGAATTACTTATATGGAATACATTTTCTGGAATGATCATTTTTATGGCTCTTACTCAAAAAAACAACCAATTTACACTTCCACCAGCAACCGTTTCCTGCCAGTCTCACTGGTGCTGAATTTTATCATTTCTCCTTATACTTGTTTATCTGATATGTGTTAAATGGCCCCTTATAATTGTTTTCATTTGGATTTCTTTAATTACTTTTGAGGTTTAATGTTCCAAATGTTGGTTTATGTTGGCTTTCCTGGTGTACGAGCTGCCTGCATGTGTCCCAGACAATGTCTCCACTGGGAATCTGGTTTGAATGACTCAATATATTTTAGACATTAAATTTTAAATATGCAGCCATATTTATAGCAAACATTTTTTCTTGTTCTGTTACATCTCTTTTTGTCTTGGTGTTGTGGAATTTCATTATTTCACAGTTTTACATTTTTATGTAATTCTACCCATCATTATTTTTTACTTTGAGTTTCTTCCATGTTTTAAATCATAAAAAGAAATAATCTCCTTAGAGTTAGAAAAAGCATTCTATTTCATTTTTTTACAATGTGATTTTTAATTCTGATAGATACGCACAGAATGGAAAATTCCCTCACTTTTATGGAATGTGAGGGTGTAAGTCAAGAACAGAGTTATTAAAAGCTTTTTTGCTATCCTTCTAAAAATCGGTGTTCTAAACATGTGGTCCCAGACCAGCAACATTACATCACCTAGAAACTTGTTAGAACGTAAACTCTCAGGCCCCATTCCACACCTACTGAATCAGCAACTCTGGGGATGGGGCCCCCCAGTAATCCATGTTTTAATAAGCTCCCCAGGTGATTCTGATGCAAGCTTAAGTTTGAGAACCACGATTCTAAGTCGATCCTAAGGCGTTTTTACTTGGGCACAAACTCAGCCACAGTTACACTCGCTTCTAACTTTTAATTCCCTTACAGCTCGCAGAGCATCACTTGGTTTATCAAAATGTCAAAGTGTCCCCTCCACCTCCCACCCCTTAGCAGTGTAGCCAATTATATGCCCAGCCTTCAGCTCACAGTTTTGCTTGTAACCACCCTCCACTCAACAGCCCCACTACTACTTTATACTCTAAAGTTTTCATGAAGCTATTCTTCCAGTTACCCTCCTGGGTTATTCAGTTTGACATATTATGCATATTTTTATCTTTGCTTATGGAGAATTTCTTAGCTATGCTTTCTCATTATTTCCTGTTCTCCTGGGTCTATGCCTAGTGGCTTCATTGCTGATGTTTTTCCTTCCCCCAAGGTCCATTTTGAAGCAACCCTCAATAATAAATATGTTTGGCAAAAAATAACATTCTTAAAATATCAGCGGAAAATCTCAGAAGTTTTCAGGAAAAAATAGCAAATATCAGTGTTGCAAAGTAAGAAAGCCATTAGCTGTACAGGAGGGCTTTCAAAGGGCGGGATGCTAATGGCGTCACAGGAAGTGATCCAGGTTATGGTCCTAGGTCTAGCCATCCACAAAGAGGATTTTATCAGTTTATCGGGCATTGGTTGGGCTCCCAAGAAGCTGACCAATAAGAGTGAGCGTCAAACCACCAACACTATTTGGGACATTCTTCTAGGACCCTCTGTTCTCTGATCTATTTCATCTCTAGTTATCCCCATCTGTGAAGGCTCGCTTTATCTAGTAAACCATTCCTGCTATGCCTGGCTTAAGCAGATGCTGCTCTCCATAACTCAACTGGCCTCTACGATCTGAGATAGATGCAATGGAATAGGAACCGTATTCCTACCAGAACCAGCACCAGCTCCACCACCCTATGCAACGGAGAGCGCTTTACCCAAGGAGTGATCCTGGGAATCAGCAATTACCTTAAGAATGTCCCATAGTGCATCATGAGCATTGACTGGGAGAGCCCTGGGATGTCCCAAAACTGCCTTGTGGGCAAAGGGGGCCTGGAAATGTTTGACCAGACTTGGATCTGTAGGTGGAACAAGTACACTCATATTCCATGCTTCTAGCAACCAACAAAGTTAAATTGTAGACATCCCAATGGTTGTCACAGCAATGGCCCAGGCTTCTCATCACCTTTTCCCAAATTGCTTCTACTATTCTAATCTCCTCAAAGATAACAGTTCAGAGTCCACCCCAGACTTCGCATTCTAGACCTCCTCAGGTAGGTCTCATTCTCATACGGTCCCTTGGGATGCAACCCACACAAGAAGAACCCTCAGGTGTCTTCCCTGGAGAGTTTCAGGTTATTGCAGGTATTTATCATACATATCAGTTCTAGAGCCATACCTACATGGAAGCATTAAAAGACCTACGTGTGGGGCTGGCCCAGTGGCACAGCGGTTAAGTGCGCACGTTCTGCTTCGGCGGCCCGGGGTTTGCTGGTTCGTATCCCGGGTGCAGACATGGCACCACTTGGCAAGCCATGCTGTGGTAGGCGTCCCACATAGAAAGTAGAGGAAGATGGGCATGGATGTTAGCTCAGGGCCAGTCTTCCTCAGCAAAAAGAGGAGGATTGGCAGCAGTTAGCTCAGGGCTAATCTTCCTCAAAAAAAAAAAAAAAAAAAAAGAAGACTTAGGTGTTCTGGAGTCCTTGTACCTGAAAAACAGGATGCAGTGGAGAAAGCCAACTCTGAGGCAAGTGGCTGTCTTTACTAGATAATTAGCAGACGCGAGGTCTGAGCCACTGCACTCACAAAGTGTGCTTCTCATATCGTTTGTGAAAGCTTCAGGGCAATCTTAATTCCCAAAACACTTTAAGATAACGTAGAACAATTTCCTATACTCCTCTACAGCTACAAATCATAAATATATGTAGCCAGAACCTATGCTTTTGGGCGAAAGTGAAGAAACAGGTTATTTCATGTTTGAGATGTAGCCACCCCCTGTCAATGGGTTACTTGGGACTTCTGGCCTTCATCTGGTCTAAGGGCCCCACACAGGAGAACTCAGTTGACTTGTCACCCAGCAGCTCAGTCAGGGATGGGTCCAGGCAACTGGAGCCACCAATTTTGGGCGCCTGACCTAACAGCTACCTTGGAAAATATCACCTACACGGTATAGTTCTGACACAGATACAGAGGATTCTGCGAGGTGAACAGGTTCAGAGCCCTGAGCATGATAGCCCCCTTCTTAACTGGCACCACACGCAGGACTTCTCTGGCCCTCCCCTCAAAATGAGAGATTTAGGCATTCAGATGATGTTCCTTACATACCACAGAATGTCAACTTAACTTGCAGTGGTGGCTACTTTTTCTAGGGACTTTTCTGGTGACTGGAAGTGACTTCTTTCCAAGAAACCCACTTACAGTATTGAGTACCTGGACACCCATATCAATGGTCAATGGGCTGCTCAGTGGGCAAATAATCAGTTTACAGCTTGGATGGCCTTGAGCAATTTCATTCAGGCTGTGAAAGCTACTGAAGACATCCCTACTCTGCAGAAAGAAGAGCAATGGGAAAATTTGTACCCACCAGGTGTGGTCACTCTCTCTCCTTTGGAGCATACTGGGTAAACATGGAGACGTTCTTACTATTCAGGTGCCTTTCTTATAAAAGCTAACTACAGTGTTCCAATAATGATAGAACAATTTCAATAATGAAATATTAATTGATTAGATGAATGATGCTTATATTTTTAACAGATTCATTCCATTTATATTCACTTATCCATTCATTTAGCAAGTAATTATTAAGCTGCTTCTATGTATCAGGTACTATTCTAGGCACTGCCCATGTGGCTATGGAAAAGATAAGAGCAATTCCTGCTCTCACGGTGCTTATGTTTTGTCCTCTCTATTTCCCAGGATATATGCTTCTTGCTTTAATTAGATTTGTGTTTTTGCCAGGACATCACAGAATGATGTTAGATAGCACTTTTTGATGGTGACTATCTCAAGTCTGATGTCACCTATACGTGGACCACATTTGTGGAAAATAAGTATAGTTTTCTTTGGTAGTGGCCACTAATATCTGGCATTAATGTGGCATTTTCTAGTTAAACAAACATTTTGCTTTGGTAGCAAATAGCAATCAGTAAACAAGAGACTATCAACAACAATTGGTATAAACAAATGTGGCAGAATTTATGAGCAGGCTGGGTTTTTTGTTTTATTTTTTAGTGACATGTAGGAAGCACAGTACTTAATTTCAAGGGAATATTCTGAGTTGTTAAGTGCAATATGACAGTGTTTGGAGATTCTTCCATGAAAATGCTTATTTTTGAAATAACTGTGTGTATCACATGGTATGTGTATTTTACAAGCACAAAAGAAAAAAGCAAATAATCTTCCCGTAATTCCATGCAAGACCCAGTAAGAGTTTTCGTTGTACCTGAGTGCTATTCACATTTGTTCGCACGTGCATTCCCTTTGTAATAATAACATATCTGCCTCATGCTTGTGACAGCCACTGTTGGTTCCCTACCCAACAGCATTCCCTCCATTCTTCCTTGCTAGCAGAATCATTATTTTCTTCCGGTCTTTCCTTCTGAACCCAGAAGATGAATGTGATTAACCTATGATCTCATCCTCCTTGCCAGTGATTGGTTTAGGCATGAATATTTGATGTAATCTGGCCAATGAGAGATGAGGAGAAATCTGCTTGGGGGCTTCTGGGACGGGTTTTCTCATTCATGTGAAGAGATGGACAAGGAGAAACCAGTTTTTTTGCTGCCTTTGAATATTATGGGATGAGGATGGGGTGCTTGAAGTCTCCATCTTGCAGCTATGAGGGGAGAGACCTGAGGATAAAAAATAAAACCATACGGAGGATGGCAGAGTATAAAAATGGAAAGGACTTGTGTCTTTGTGTTGTCCTTTGGCCATTGAATTAAGCATCTTGGAATCAATCTTAATTTACTGGAGATAATAAATCCCTCATAATTTACGCCAGCCATCTCCAAAATGGAAAGAAGAAAATAATAGAACATCGATTTCTATTTTAACACACACATTTTTAAAAACATATTTAAAATACATATTGAAATCAGTAGCTTTACTCAGTCCATCATTTGTCAAGTGACTGTGTCTCCAGATGGACCCTGGGGACAGGAGTGGGAGTTCTAGAAAGCAGAATGGTGCTTTCCCTTTACTTTTTGCTTGCTTTCAGCACATTGTGACATATTACAATTTACGCATGCCCAGTTAAGAGGATTCAAGAAGTAGGGGGCCGGCCCCGTGGCCGAGTGGTTAAGTTTGCACGTTCCACTTGGGTGGCCCAGGGTTTCACTGGTTGGAGTCCTGGGCACAGACATGGCACCACTCACCAGGCCATGCTGAGGCGGTGTCCCACATGCCACAGCTGGAAGGACCCACAACTAAAAATACACAACTATGTACCGGGGTGCTTTGGGGAGAAAAAGGAAAAATAAAATCTTTAAAAAAAAAAAGAAGTATATTATCCTAAATAATAGAAATTTTGAAAACCTTTGGGAGAGTATTTTTTAAATTGATGTTTGGAAATGTTTTAATTGTTATGTATTTTGTTGAATAAAAATTATGTCAGTGTGTCATCACTCATAAGAACAGAAAGTTATCCAACTTTTTAAAAAACCTTCTTTAATGGAACATTTCAATAGGTTTTGAACCCATTTGTTAAAAATAAAAACTAAAACTCTGATTAGTTCTCAAGAACAATGGTTTTCATCGGGGAAGTTGGGAATGTATTGCTCAGCTTTGCAGTTGAGGTGGGGGACTGAAATAGGGCGTCATGCTTTAGAAAGCACAACCAGTCATGAACTTCTATGAACATTGTAAAGGATCTTTTTCTACACTGATATCCGCCAAAATCTAATATAAAAACAAGCAACTTAAAATTGGACATCCAAATTGAGTTTTCACGAATTTCAAAATACTATTTTTCAAGTTTCAAAAATGGTAAAGCATAGTGCTCCTGTGGAAAAATTCTAGTACTAAAATATAATTATTTTTAAAGATTATATATTTTGTCTTTTACTTATCTTGTTAAAGATTCTATTTTTGTATACATTTATAAAATGTACAAAATACATTTGTATGGGTAATGTATATACTTTATATATAAGTAAATACATATTTTTTGTATAAATTGTTGAGTGTATTCTCAAACATTTTTTGCTGTTAGGTATGCACAATCAAGAAATATATAAAACCACCAATTTAAGCTGTTTTTAATGGAGTTGTCTGTCACTCGCGGCCAAAATATGCTCATATAGAGCTTTACTTAGAAATGGCTTTCACACACACTTTTTTTTTTATTAATAGACATTAGTTTTGAGAGTAGTTTTATGGTTACAGAAAATTGAACAGGAAGTACGGAGAGTTCCCATACACTCCCTCACGTCCGCCCGCCCCACACAGTTTTCCCTGTTATAACATCTTCTATTACTGAGGTACATTTGTTACAATTGATGAGCAAATATTGATACATTATTACCAAGTAAAGTCCAAAGTTTACATTAAGGTTCACTCTTTGTGTTGTACATTCTATGGATTTTGACGAATATGTGACATTTATCTACTGTTATGTGAAACCAGTGAAACTGTTTATGTGACACCACCATTATGTGAAACCAGTGAAACAGAATAGTTTCACTGCCCTAAAAATCCCCTGGGTTCTTCGTATTCATCCTTCCCTCCCTCCTCATCACTGGCGACCACTGATCTTTGTACTGTCTCCATAGTTTTGCCCTTTCCAGAATGTCACATAGTTGGAATCATAAATTATGTAGCCTTTTCAGATTGGCCTCTTTCACTGAGCAATATGCATTTAAGTCTCTACATGTCTTTTTGTGGCTTGATAGCTCATTTCTTTTTAGCTCATTGCTTTTCATCACTGAATAATATTCTATTGTCTGGATGTACCAGTTTGTTTATCCATCCACCTATTGAAAGTCATCTTGGTTGCTTCTAAGTTTTGGCAATTATGAATAAGCTGCTATAAACGTTTGTGGGCGGATTTTTGTGTGGACGTATGTTTTCAACTCCTTTAGGTAAATTCCAAGGAGCATGATTGCTGGATAATATATTACGAGTATGTTTAGTTTTGTAAGAAACTGCAAACTGTCTTCCAAAGTGGCTGTATCATTTTGCCTTCCCACCCGCAATGAATGAGAGTTCCTGTTGCACACACATCCTCTCCAGCATTTGTTAGAATTGGTGTTTTGGATTTCAGCCATTGCAATAGATGTGTAGTGACATCTCATTGTTATTTTAATTTGCAGTTTCCTAATGACATATGATGCTGAGCATCTTTGCATATGCTATTTGCCATTTGTACATCTTCTTTGGTGAGATGTCTGTTTAGATCTTTTGCCCACTTTTTATTTGTTTGTTTTCTAACTGTTGAATTTTAAGAATTATTTGTATATTTGGATAACAGCCCTTTATGAGATATATGTTTTACAAATACTTTCTCCCAGTCTGAGGCTTGTCTTTTCATTTTCTTAACAGTGTCTTAAGCAGAGCAGAAGTTTTTAATTTTAATGAAGTCCAAAATCAATTTTTTTCTTTCATGGATTTTGCTTTTGTTGTTGTATCTAAGAAGTCATTGCCAAACCCGAGGTCACCTAGATTTTCTCCTATATTATCTTCTAGGAGTTTTATAATTTTGCATTTTACATTTAGGTCTATGAGTCACTTTTAGTTAATTTTTGTGAAAGGTGTGAGTTCTGTGTTAGGATTCACTTTTTTGAGTGGGGATATCCAGTTTTTCCAGCACCATTTGTTGAGAAGACTATCCATTCTGCATTGTATTGCCTTTGCTCCTTTGTCAAAGAGCAGTTGACTATATTTGTGTGGGTCTATTTGTGGGCTCTCTATTCTGTTCCATTGATCTATTCTTTCTCCAACATCAGTTTCATAGTAAGTTTTGAAATTGGGTAGTGTCAGTCCTCTGACTTTGTCCCTCTCCTTCAATAATGTGTTGGCTATTCTGGGATTTTTGCCTTTCCATATAAAATTTAGAATTAATTTGTCAATTTCACACACACACACTTTTTGAAATTCACAACAATTTTGTCACAGAGAAACAGAAAATGTCATTTAACTTACTCATTCATAGCTGAGCTGAGTGAGGCCCTGGGCAGTTAGGGATTCGCCCAAAGTCACGCAGAGACTCTAAATCCAGGTCTTCTGTGCCAGGCTCCCAACGTTTTCCTCTCTACTGTATGTCTAGATAGTGGGATCAAATATGTGTATGTACTGGCTTCAAAATGAGTCGATTGTCTAGTGTATACCTGGCCTGTGTGTAAAACAGTACCTAGTATTTATCAGGGACACAAGTCTACTGCATAGCAGCCTGCTTACAAAGCTACCAACAGTGCAGAGCCACTGGGAACTGACAGCTTGTGGTGTTCAGAGGACTGGGGGTGAGGAAGTTGGCAGCCCTCATGCCAGAAATGAGAGTGGTCAAGCTGTTACGATGTGGCTGCCTGAACCTTCCTTCAAAAGTCAAACTTGGCTCATGAGAACTATCACCGAAACAGTAAAAGACCAAGTAAGCTGTCTGCACTGAAACACAGCTAGCCCTTGAGCTTGCATCCTGGCTATTTCACAAGCACATTTCTGAAGCCAAGTGGAAAACTATTTTGTTGTGTCATATATGACATGTGACACACTTCCCAAACCAAGTCTAAAAAACTCAATTTTTCTATATTTTTTCTTATTAGAAAAATAATATAGGTTTTAAAAAAGAATTCGAAAGTACAGAAAACCATAAGAAACACAAAATCATATCTATTTTTGTCACACAGGAATAGCCCCCACTACCAATTTAGCAGTTTCCTTCTGGCATTTATTCTATGCATATATCTAGTGTCTGAAGGTTATTCTTTTTAATTACTTTTAATTAATTATTTTTCTTTGCCCTTCAGCATTTGGATGTCTGTGTATCTGAAATTTTTGTTACATTTTATCATTGGTGTTTCCTGTGACATTGCATATACTTCATGAATATGACTTTCTATGGTTGCACCATATTCTATCATATGGCTCTATAATTATTTATTTAACAACGCTGCTACTGTTAGAAAATTTGCTATTATAATTATATTCTCAAAGTATAGCCTTGTACATATGTCTTCGTCCACATCTCTGATTTCAAAATTGTCCTTCCTAAGGATGGACAAGGATGCTTTTTGTCTTAGGAAGCAGCCCTCTTCAAAGATTTTGTGTCAGTTTTGTCAAAACATGTGTGTTTTTAACACATTAGTGCCATATTCTTCCCACTGTCTTCACATCCGAAAACAATGTGAGACACTTATCTTGTCTCTTTTCCATCAATTTGCTTGCTTTTATCTTTTTGGCAGTTCTTAGCCAGATATGAATATCTTTTTTTCCCTCAGTTAAGACAGTGATGTGGGACAGTGGTCTTTAAATGGAGGTCCTCAAATGAAAACTAAACCAAAGAACTGTCAAAAAAAACCCATCCAGACTTGTCATTAATAAGAACCTGACAGACAGAATTTGCCGATGGTTTAGGTGCTTCTCTGCATGAGGATTATTGAGATGACCCCCAAAATTTCTCTTCCAATCCCAATAAGTTGAATTTCCTCATTTTGAAATTTACAAATCTAAATGTGAGAAAATGATAATGAAATGGAAAAAGAAAACCCCAAGTTTTTCTCTCTCTATGTGTATACATGGCTGAATCCTTTCTTTTCCAATTTAGTGACTTTTTATGACCAATTTATCAAGTCTTCTGTGCAATTGATGCGGGGTCGGTGAGCCGAGGAGTCAAAAGGAAGATTTCTTACACTCTCAAGATCTGGCAGCAGTGCTCTTTTATTTAGAGAATAGTGTGGAATAGCATGGGGACAGGACCCATGGGCAGTCAGAGCTTCTGCTGCCGCCGCTTCTGCTGCCCCCGCTGGCATGGGGACAGGACCCATGGGCAGGCAGAGCTGGTGTGTGGGGACAAGACCCACGGGCAGTCAGAGCTCCTGCTGCTGCCTCGAGTTGAGGGTTAGGGATAATTTTATAAGGCATGGGTACGTGACTTATTTTTACTGGAGAAAAGAAAAGATGATGTAAAAAGTCATTAAATGATTTCAGTGCAGATGGGGTCTGGTTATTGTGCGGTCATATAACTTTAGATACGAATCTGGCCATATAGATCGGCATGTAGGTGAGGATGCCCTGGGCTTCTCTCCCTGGGGCGGTCCTAATTCATACCATAAAAAAAGTCCACTGGGTCGTATAGTTTGGCATGTAGGCCAGGTCACCTTGGGCTTCTCTAGCTGGGGCAGCCTTAATCCACATCACAATGAATTGGATTGAGTCAATGAAATCACCTAAGACACTGCACCAACTATATTTTTATAGCAATGTTTAAAGAAATCCTATATATAAAGTGTGTCTTAAGAGTGGGTGATTGATTATCTACTGGCATAATTTGAGAGTCACCAAAAAGCACACCAACCTCAGTATACTCCCCATGGGCCTAGTCACTTCCATGTTACTTATTCACAAACATGGAACCCCTATTACAGGAAAAGAAAACTAGAGACTAAAATTCCTCGTGGATTCATGCAAAAATCCTCAAAAACATTAACAAATCAAATCCAAGAATATACATAAAGGATACTACATAATGACAAAATGGAGTTCATTCTGGGAATACAGGTTAGTTTAACATTTGAAATCAATCAATGTAATCCACCATATTAACAAAATAAAGAAGAAACACAATATGATAATCTAAGTAGATGAAGAAAAAGCAAGTAGTAAAATTCAACATCCATTTATGATAAAAATTCCCAGAACACTGGGAATAGAAGGAAATTTCATCAATCTGATGAAAAGCATCTATGAAAAACCTACAGCTAACGTCAAATTAGCTGAACTCTGCACACTTTCCCACTAAGATTGGGAACAAGGTAAAGATGTTTGCTCTGACCACTTCTAGTCAATATTGTCCCAGAGGTCCTAACCAGTGCAAAAAGGTCAGAAGAAGAAAGAAAAGACACTAACATTGGAGAAGGAGAAATAAAGCATTCTCTATTTGCAAACAACATGATTGTTTATGTGGAAAGTCCTAAGGAAACAAAACAAGCAAAAAACTACTAAAACTAAACATAAGTTTAGCAAGGTCTCAAGATACAAGACCAATATATAAAAATCAATTGTATTTTTATAAAATGGCAGTGAATAATTTGGAAAACAATTTTAATCCATTTACAATAGTGTTAAAAATAAGTAAAATACTCAAGAATAAATTTAATAAAAGATATGCAAAATATCTATGTTGAAAACTATAAAACATGACTGAATGAAAGAAGATCTAAACAAATGGAAAGAAGTGAAAAGGCAAGCTGCAGACTGGGGAGTATATTTATAAAAGACTTACATCTAGAATATGATGGAATGAAAAAAGTGTTAAACAGCTCAATTTTTTAAATGGGCAAAAGACTAAAGCAGACACTTCACGAGAAAAAATATATGGGCCAATAAACACGTGAAAAAGTGCCCAACATCATTAGTCATCAGTGAATTGCAAATTAAAACTACAATTACATAACACTACATACCCACTAGAATGGCTAAAATTAAAGAGATTGACAGTACTCTGGGGACTGGAATTGGCCACCCCAAGATACCTCTCTTTGGCATGAGGATTATTTTGGGCTGATTACTTTTAAAAACTGCAGACAGGAGAGAAACTCTGAAAAGTAGAATTTACTTACCCTTTGTTAAGAGACATTTACATTTGTAAAGGAAATCTCCATCTGTAAAGCTGTCTCCCTCTCTGTACCAGGAAGAAGGGGGGATGACATTATCTCTAGAAACTCTTATCAATGGGGCAGGCAAGGACTTAAGTCTGCATAATAATCTTACTCTTGTTTACTGTACCTTTCTGGTAACCTCCCATAACTGACTCCCCCCACCCCCAACATCCTCCTTTGTCTTAAGCTGAGGATGGTATTTAAGGTGAGAGATTCGGCCATTTTGGTGAATTGCTCAGTTTGCCTGGGCCTCTCCCATGTACACGTTATAAAGCTTTGTTTAATTTTCTCCTGTTATTCTGTCTCATGTGAATTTAATTTGTAGCCTGGCCAGCAGAAGGACCTAGAGTGGGTAGAGGAAATGTCTTCCTCCCCTATAGTACCAAATGTGGGGAACAGGGGGAATAACTGATATTCTCATAGATTGCTGGTGAAAATGGACAATGGTACAACGATGCTGGAAAAGTTTTGGCTATACATATATATGTTATACATAGTGTGTGTGTGTATACAAATACCTATATCTTTATATTGTAGCACAAAGACTTTTTTCTTTTTTTTCCTGGTGAGTATTATTGTTGGAAAATTTACTCTTAAAAGCCATTGTAAAAGGCAACTTCTTGTACATTTTTCAAGAGGCACTGATCTCAGTCTGCCTTCCATTGGCTTATTTATTAGATTCCTCCACGACATAGTGTCCCTTCCAGCTGGATATACTGCTATCCTTGAGTATCACTGCATTTTATTTATGTCCTCACCAGCTAAGAAGCTTACGTTGATCTTCGCTTTCTGTTGTTTATGTTACAAAAACAATAGGTATTTTTTCATATACATACCACCCCACCAACCTGCCGCCTTTGACGTGTGTGAGATGTTGGAAAAAGGCAGTCAAGCAGAGCTTGCTTGACCCTTGCATGTCTGCATAAGAGTGTGCCTCGGGGGACCAGCCCAGTGGCACAGCGGTTAGGCTAAGTTCTCACATTCTGCTTCAGTGGCCCGGGGTTTTCAGGTTCAGATCCCGGGTGCGGACATGGCACGGCTTGGCAAGCTATGCTGTGGGAGGTGTCCCACACATAAAGCAGAGGGAGATGGGCATGGATGTGAGCTCAGGGCCAGTCTTCTTCAGCAAAAAGAGCAGGATTGACAGCGGATGTTAGCTCAGGGCTAATCTTCTTAAATAAATAAATAAATAAATAAAGAGTGCGTGTCAGGCCCGGAACATTTTCTTATGTGGAGATAAGGAGCCCTCACAGCTTTGTGTGGGAGAATTCCTAGAACAGTCTCATTTGGGCGAATCTTTCCCGGTTCCGGCCTTGATGTGTTCTCCTTTATTCTGCTTCAGTGTGTGCATTAATGGCACCGGGCCAACCCTACCGCTCTATCTGTTTCTAATGAGAGGAAATGGGTCCTTTGCCTGCAGCACAAGATGGGTGTATGCAGACCATCCCCCTGCATCAGCCGTGGGATGAGACCTGCTGGCCATGGCGGACGGATGCACACTGTTGAACCTGATCTTGCTGTGTCTTCTCTGTGTGGATAAAGCCTTGTTCTCTCCAGTGCCTGTGTGAGTCCTGTCTTTCTTTATGACCACAATACCTGCGAACTATGCAGTGAGCTGACATCCGGGACTGCTGCTCCCAGTGGGAGGCATTGTTAGGCTCTTTGCTATCCTCCACTCAGTGGGACACCTCCCCTGGCCGCAGTAACAGGTGTCACTTGCTTAACAGAGGAGGATGTTGAAAGTATAGGGGACATGCCCTCTCTCTATAGCACTTGAGAAACACCATCTTAAGAACATGGTTATTGTTTTAATCTCTTACTATTCCTAGCCCCTAATGGATGCCCCATACATGTTTGTTGAACTGAATTGCACTGTAATAAACGTGACCCCAAAGATCCTGTTGTATAACCCTGAAGAGCAGCAGCTGCACTCCTAGAGTGGTTTCTGTGGCTCCTTCTTTAGGGACAGAGAAACTTGCTCCCTCCCATGGCCCTGTGACCCCAGTGACAAAGGTGGCTCCCCTGAGGCAGCCATTCCACAGCCTCACCACTGCTGCTGCTCCTGGAGATGGAGCCATTGATCTAAAGAGGACAAGAGCCGGGGTCTCCAAACCCCCAGCTCTACTGCATGCTCTGTGACAAACAGGACTGGATTTTTGTTCGATTCTAGCCAAGTTCTGATGTAGTAGCACATCCGCAAATGCTGGGGGAGGCGTCTGTAGCTAAGATGACAATGAAATCAATCAATGACCTGCTTTCCAGCACCATCCTTACTTCTTTGTCAAGTAGATTGAAATGAGAAGGGCTGAAACACCTGGGACAGAGTGGAGCCAACATTTATTGACAGTTCCAGACTGTCCCATACATGGTGCAGACAGAGAAGACACATGATTTCTCCTGCTTAATTCTTTACATGCATATCGCTATGCTTATGCTCATACATCCCTCAAATTCTAACCCAAACCTGCCTTCTTTCTTCCTACCACAGACACATGTCTTACTTGCTAGAACAAATCATGGAGTCTATATATAAATGCATTGCTGGAGGTTTCCACAGGAAGACAAAAAAAGCTGTTTTTCCTGCTCAGTGCAGACATCAGTCAGCACGCAAGCATTTGGAGAATGTGATGGAAATTGCATATACAGAAAAGTATGCTGTTAGTGTATTAGCTAGGGTGACCTACTCTCTTAGGCTGTTCAGAGAAATAACTGCCATCTGCAGTGGTTTCAGTCAACTGCTCCCCCTATGATTTTTTATAATTAGGGGCAGTCATTTTCTTGAGGGTGGCAAAATATGCAGAGATTCAGGCTCCCCCACCCCCTACCCGGCCACCAGAATAGCTCCATTTCTATAGCTCTCCAGAACGTTAATGGTCTTTGGGCAGAATGAGTCATTGAGGCAGGAGCATCAACATGGAACATGCACGTAGCCAAGCAGAGAGACTGGCACAGACGACGTATGCAATCATCTCCGTGGACGGAGGAAGGATGAGTGACAGAGCTGTTTGCTGAATGTCCTACTTGTCCATCACCTGGCATCAAAATGCCCCCTTGGATGTCCGGCCTCTTATGTTTTGACTGGAGAACACAGGCCCTAAGGACTCGAAAGCTTATGTATTTTGACATGTCAGAGGAGAAAGTGATAAAGTAAAATTTTCCTGCCACACAAAGTAAAGGGAATTTAAATATGTAATGGTTTGCAGCCATTGCTTTGTTCTAATGCTAGCCTGTTATCTACTGCTCTTAGAAATGACTTCGTTTAGCCAAGCTCTTCCCCTCCTGCCTCTGCCACAGGCGTTTTCAAAGCAGGAGCCACATGGCTCCGCTTCATTAGCGTCTTTGTTTGTGTACCAGCATCTTTGATGATATCAGTTAGAGCTCTGGGAGTCTGGCTTGTTCACACATTAACCATCATTAGGAATAAACAGCAAACAGCTTCTCTCAGGAGCAAAGCCCATTCCCTGTGCTGACACTTAGAGCCTAAGAAATGGAGCTCCTTCCAGGTGCTGCTTACGCCTGACACTTTAGCCTTTTCTTACACTAGCTCTGGTGTCTTCTCCCGAGTTTAGACAACCAATCTTCTATACCTGTAGAGAAAGAGTCATGTTGTTTATAGGATTCACAAACAGTATCCTTGTCACTGCCAGTAACCAGGACATCCTGGAGTTTTCATTTTTCATGCTTTTTAGCTGTCTCATGTTGTCGTTACGTCACGGACAATGTTATCTGTGGCATCCTGAGACTCAGTGAAGTCTTGGTTCTCAACATTCAATGTACACAGCTAAACTTTAAAAAAAAAAAGATTGTATACATTAAAAAATGATTTCTTTTTGTAGATCTGCTATCTAATAAATGATGGATTTTGACAATAAAAGTCAAACCACTCTATGGTTAACATTTGAGGGATATAGTGGTTGCTTTTTCAGGTGAATTTCCTGGTTTTGTTTATCTGAGTGCTGGAAGACCGACTTCTGAGGAGCTGCAGACTATGGATATGGCATCACTGAATCAAGTCCTTCAGCTGGTTCATTTTTCCAGTCACCTAAAGGCCATAGTGCCGAGCGACCCATCCATTACTGAATTGTCAATCCTTTTTAACAAACAGTTCTTATTTTCTTTGTGTTTGACTGATTTCTCAGGCCAAGGCCGTTAGTAAAACAAAAATAACTCTAAAACAGTAGATTCCACGAAAAACGCACAGAGACATGGCCAAAAATCTCACTTCCTGTCTTTCCAGTTTATCTTTGATTGTATATGGTGGCGGGACAGTATCTGTGATCTGAACTGTCCCATTAATAAGTGATCCAAAGGATTGGGCATGTTTTTCTAGTCTGGTGCCTCAGGTACAATCATAATGAAAGGAACAAACCTTCCTGCTGCCAACCGCCCACACCTGCTCAAACTCTTCCTTACATGTGGTCCAAGCAGATGATCACTGTTCTGTGGCTGACAGCCTGCAAGGCAAACATGAAAGAAGTCCTTAGGGAGCACCTTTCCAGCTCCAGAGAAAAGCCCAGGACAGTGCGGAACTCTGCAATTTCTCAGTCGCTAGAGTAGCTCTCCTCCCCACGGAGAAGCCGGTGGCTGGGGACAGGTGATGTTTGTTCTCTGCCGCAGTGTCACAGCCTTCACTTGTGTGGGTGTGATGTCTGCCACAAGTTTGCAGGTTTGTCCTTGCAAGGCTGGATTTTCTGAGGTTATCTGATTCATCCTAGATTTGATGACCACGATTCAATGAAGCTACTAGTAGGCAAAGAGTGCTCTAGCCCAGGAATTAACAAACTTTTTCTGTAAAGGGCCACAGAGTAAATATTTCCAGCTTTGTGGGACGTACAGTTTCTGTCCCAGCTACTCAGTTCTGCCATGGTAGGGCAAAAGTGGCTACAGACAACAAATGAGTGTGTGTGTTGCAATTAATTTTATTTACAAATTAGGCAGTGGGCTGGATTTGGCTCGTGGACACAGTGTGCCAAACAACCTCTGCTCTACAGGAGTTTCCTCTAATTTTGTTTATTGTGTATGCTATCTGTTTAAACAAAACCAAATACACACACATCCAAACCCAAAACACTTTTAAATACATACCACCAACATACGTTTATTTATGTATAAATTGTATAAAAGGACAAATGTCCTAATATATTGTGTACATTATAAGACATACACAAAAACAGACCTTTAAAAAAATGAGATATAGATGAAATAACACTTTCAAGTATAATTTTTTTTTTTTGAGGAATATTAGCCTTGAGCTAACATCTGCTGCCAATCCTCCTCTTTTTGCTGAAGAAGACTGGCCCTGAGCTAACATCCGTGCCCATCCTCCTGTACTTTGTATGTGGGACACCTACCACAGCATGGCTTGCCAAGCAACACCATGTCCACACCTGGGATCTGAATCGGCGAACCCCGGGCCGCCGAAGCGGAATGTGTGAACTTAACCATTGCCCCACCAGACCGGCCCCTCGAGTATAGTTTTAATTGTGATGACTTCATACTATGATTGCCCAAGATCTAAAAGTGCGATATGCACTGAGGGCTAGGTTCATAGTTTAATGACAATGGATTTAAATCCATAATTCCAATAGTCTTCTTGATAATTAGAAAAAATGTTGGCTAACTTTTTATTAGACCTAACTAGATCCTTGTTTTTATTTTGTAATGTTGCTGGCAAAGAAATCAAGCTATTTATTATAACAAACTCATATTGTTTGCTCTATACTAGGCACTGTCCTTCCTAAGTGTTTCAGAAATATTGACTTTGTAATTCTCCTAAAAGCCTTGGGGGGTGGGTACTATTATCATCTCCTTTTTACACATTTGAAAGCTATAGCACAGAGAGGTTAGGAGGCTAAGCAACTTGCCCGAAGTCACACAGTTGCTAGGTGGTTGGGTCCAGAATTCTTGTTCTTATCTACTGAACCAAGCTGCTGCTCTCACTTTTTTCACTATTCCCTTACACTTTCACTATTAAAATTGAACTTCAGTCCACACTTTCTTTTTGAAAGTAACTTGTCTATTTAGGGTACGATGACTTTAGGTAAAAGTAGACAATGTAGTCCAAAAATCCGCTTAACCAGGCACATGTAAACTGCAGTTTGTTGGAACAAAATGAATGGGACTGAATGAATGAGGGTTCCACTGTTGACCCCTGGCCTTATGGAATTCCCACTTCCTCTCTAGAAAAACCAGAGGAATGTGTTCATTTGACAGACTAACTGAGGGTGCCAGGTTGATTTGTATATTAAAGGTTAGTTAACCTGAATCGCTTCCTTATTTCTTGAGATAGATAAGTCCTGACATAGTTTTTCACTCCCCAAATGGATCATCTCGCACCCCTCCAGGGATATGCCATTCGCACTTGTCTAAAGGAATGACCTTATGTCCCAATTACATTATCCTATAATATTGGCCTTGTTTATACTAATAAACAGAATAAAAACTAATCTCTAATAACCGTGCTTGCCCTTATATGAAAATAAGTTAAAATGCAAAGATACAGTCAGACACCATCGCACTAATCTTCAGCTGTTATTAATCATTTTGTTAACTTAAAACTCTGCTGGACTTAGAAAATAATCTTCAAAGCCCTGGACTTCCCCACTGGGCAGCACTTTGTTGTGAAATGTCCCACCCAGCAGTGCTCCTCTTACTTTTGGTTTCTCAGGCTGTGAACCGGGACTTGACACTGCCTGACAACGGTGGTTTAGCGACTTCCGTGCACATCAGGGTCACCTGGAGGGCTTGTTATAACCCAGATTGCTGGGCCCTGGCCCCAAGTTTCTCACTCAGTAGGTCTAGCGTGGGGCCTGAGAATTTGCATTTCTAACTTGCTCCCAGGTGCTGCTGCTGCCGGTCCAGGGGACCCACTTTGAGAACCACTGCTCTGCATAACTATCTGGTCCAGCTCTTTTCAGGAAGCAGAAATTGGCTTTCTGTTGTACATGCGGTTTTCTGGTCCACGTGACTTGCTGTTACTCACAAATCTTGATGTCACATCCAATTCCATATCTTAGGTAGACTGCTTAGGGCTTATTCTTGCTGTCAGCCCTTATCTCATGCCAATTCTGGTTCAGTCCTCACTCAGTAACTACCCTCCACCAAACCCACCCTCAGCAATTCTTGGCCTGTCCTGGAACAGAGGCTGCCATTAATTATTAGAGGAATTACACGAGGTTGTACCCTTTTCCTTCTTTTCACTCTATATTCTTTCTCTGACCAATTTCATATAGTCACTCCCATGTTTCAACTGTCACCTCAAGGTGATGATTCTTCCACTACACATCTATAGCTCTGACCTCTCTCCTGAGCTCCAGACTTGCATATCTTGACTGCCCATTGGACTTCTCTACCTTGATCGGCCATAGGTATCTGACACTCACTGTTATGGGTTGAAGTGAGTTCCCCAAAAAGATATGTTGAAGTCCTAGCCCCTACTACCTGTGAGTGTGACTTTATTTGGAGATAGGGTCATTGTAATGAGACCAGTTAAGATGAGGTCATAATGGAGTAGGGTGGGCCCTTAATACATAGACTAGTGTCCTTATCAGAGGAGAAGAGACATAGACACACAGGGAGGAGACAGCCTTGTGATGATGAAGGCGATGATTGGAGTGATGAAGCTACAAGCAGAGGTATGCCAAGATTGCTGGCAAAGCTAGAAGCTAGAAGAGGCAAGGAAGGAATCTTACCCACAGGTGTCAGAGGCAGCATGGCTCTGCTGACATTTGATTTCAGACTTTTAGCCTCCAGAACTATGAAACAATATATTTCTGTTATTTTAAGGTACCTAGTTTGTGGTACTTTGTTACAGCAGCCCTAAGAAACGAATACACTCATCATGTCTGAAACTGAACTGAATATCCCTTTTCCTCATCAATAATCCAAACTTGCTGCTTCTCCTAAGTTCTTTTTCAAATAATAGCACTACAGTCTATGGTCTTCTCAATCGTTCAAGCTAAAAACTTGGATTTATTTTATACTCTTCTTCACCCTTCACATCCTATAAGTCACCAAACTGTGTTATCTTTATCCCCTATCCAACTTTCCCTTCAACATCTTGGCCATTGCAACAACTTCCAAAGCAATTCTTTGTTTTCTCTTCACCTTGCTTGTATTTCCAATTAATTCTGAATATCTGCTAAAATCATCTGTTTATCATATTAAGGTGATTCTAGTAATAATAGCTGCTCTTTATTGAGAGCTTACTTAGTGCTTGGAAATGGGCTAAGTTCTTTCATATGTGTTTGATCTTTGGTCTTATCACTTTAGGTGGTAACTACTATTCTTATCTTCAGTTTAGGGATCCAAAAACTGGTGCCCAAGTTCACGAAGCTATCAAATGCTGGAGTTGGAAGTTGAAATCTTGCTCACTCTGCTACATTCCTTATAGCACATCATGGTACCCCCTTAAAAAACAGAGTACTGGAATGGCACTCAGGCCAACCCTAAGCTATGTCTCCAGCCTTGTTTGTCTATCCACTCCTCTACAACCCTCTGCTCCAGGCACACCAGGCTACCACTCACTCCCTGAATGTGTGGATTCACTTTCCTGCCCATATGGCTTTAGTTATGCAATCCTCTCAATCTAAAAATCCAACAAATTTTCACCGTCCAAAACCGTTTGCATGCCTCAATGCCCAGCTTACCAATGGCTCCTTTCACCAATAGTCCAAGTCAGAATTGCCTATTCCTTCCTCTGGGTTACCTACTTAGAACTTAGGCCATTCCACATTGCTCTATAGCTAGCCATTTACATGTTCCTTTCTCCCATAGTCTTGCTGGCCTCTTAATTCAAGGACTAAGTCATTTAATTTTGTTATTTTCTTCCCATCTTTTATAACAGTGACTCAATAAATGTTTGTTAATTTGAATTGCTAATAACAGCAATAGTAATCATGATAATAATGTTAGAAAGACTTTGCTAGGCATTAATACTCAACAGTTTCAGTAACATTTGAAAAATAGAGTTTTTTATTAAAACATTGTATTAGTTTTTCTCTTCCCACAACTGAAAGGAAATTTCTTAATCTTTTTACCTATTTTGATGTAATATGAGAAGTTTCATTTGAAATACCCATCCATTTCTATTTAATTTGTGGGATAGATTAATTTCGTGTGTGGAAACATCAAAATCTGTCCATTATCCTGTGGAAATAAAATGCTCCCAAGTTGGGGAAGAGGGTAACCTACTTAGCTTCCTGCTCTATGGAAGATATTCCGTTTGTTCCTGGATCTTGAAGCCGCTCTGCTCTGTTAGTGACTTTGGGTTATGGCTCAGCTGGTTTGAACCTAGCCTAGGACTCAGCTACATTTCATGATAGGGCATCAAACCGAGTTGAGAACAGTAGGTGTGCCTCACTGCCCTCACTGTTCTGGCAGCTTAAACCCAGCCTTCATTTATTTTGGAGTCTCTGAGAGCTGACATAAGATCAAATTCGACACTTCTGGGCAAGCAGAAGGAACCCAAAGAAGAAAGCAGAGAAGAAACTAAATGAGCCCCATGGGAAATCAAGCCAGAGTGAACATTCTGGCAAAGTGACAGAATAACTTTCTGCTTAAATGAGAAACTAGTTGGAAGTCAGTCACGTGCGAATGATTAACCAAAATGGTTATAAATGTGAGTGCCTTCATAGGGAACAGACTGAAGAAAATGATTAGGAAATAATTAAAACAGTATATCCCACAAAGCAGAGAAATGAGATAAAAAATAAAGTGATCCCTCTTCCTTCTTGGACTTTTTAATTTTTTCCAAGCTGGAAAAGATCCTCATTTCTGCCCACACTTTGAAATATCTAGAACATTGAATTTATTGACAGAAAGTGTACTTACCATCCAGTCAGAGAAATCTTAAAGGGAAAAGAGTGCTGTACACATCAGAAGGAGCCTAGAGACTCAACTGCTCATAACTCTGCATGAATGGGGGGAAAGTGCCATATTCCCATTAAAGAGCAACACAGTTGGTTAAAGAATGAACAAAAAGCAGCATTTCTTCATTAGTGTCATTGCAGGAAGCTGATGCTATGAAAGCTGGAGGCCATCAAATTGGATATTGCAGCAATAAAACAGAATGAAAAAATGAAATGCTCTATTCTCTTGTCAATCTCATATGCCTGTCTCTTTCTTTTTAATATACTAGGCACTACCCTGGTAAGCTAATGCCTATTTGTGGTTTCGTTTTATGCTTGGTAATTGTGCTATAGGCACTTATTCATTTGACAGAATTTGCTTTAAGTGAAGGAAACAAGCAGGTTGGAAGAAAAAACCCAGTGTTGCCAAATCACCAATTACGGAAACTGCCAGAGGGAAAATCGGTCCTGAGACTGGTATTAGTAAAAATGATATAATGATGCTGCACTTCAAAAGACATTTTGAAGAAACACCTGATGAAGGACTAAGAGAGGTGGATTACAGGCTAATATATATGATTGCCAAATTTAGACCATGAAGATAGATACAATGGGGTACAGCCACCTTTGAATAATTTTGGACATCTAAACAAAAAATGTATCCAATTGTGTGCAGTTGACAGGAATGCTGATTCTTCCTCTGTAAGTGGAGGAAGTCGGCCTCATAATCAAGTCTGTTCAAAACTCCTTATTATGAAGGGATGTCACCTTGGTAGGCAACAGGGATATGAAGACCCTCTTGGATCTCAGAATCTAGCAAAGGAACAGGCAGGCACACAGGCTAATTGTGTGTAGTTCCAAAGGATGAAGCAGAATATTCTTCTACTTTTCCCATTAAGTCACTCATCAGTTGCCTATCAGTAACCAGGTGATCTTTCTTTCTCTGGTCTCTCTTACTCTTCTTCCTTATAGTATCCTTGATTTTGTTGAACTTCTCTAATTTCCCCCCAAGATCCAGCTCCATCTGGAGGGGCAGCGTCAAATCCCGCATGTCTTGGAATTGCTGAAGAGGCTTTGGTTCCTTCAGATTCATAAATAAATCACCTTTTTTCTTTTGCTAATATGATAGCTTCTCAAGGATTAACTTCAGTGAATTACGTCCTTGTCTCTTGACTCTGTTTTACCAAAGACCCCCTCTCCCAAGAGAGTGTAAAGGAGAAAAGTTGGAAGAACCATGCACCAAAACAGTGGTGTGAACAAAGTCCCGCAAAATTACTGAGAACTTGGAGGTGACATCATGAGAAACTTAATGGAAAAAAAATACAAGACAACTTATAGTTACATGTGTGATACAAACGTGCCAAAATTTTTGGAACTGTAATTTATTTTCCTGCTTTTTTGCTAAATAAGACTAGGACTGGGCAAGAGTAATTTAGCTACTTGTTCCAGAAAAGAGTTGTTTCTGGAAGTTAGCACTGTGAACCAACTAAAACAGCTCACTTATCAAGACTATCAACCTACTTATCAATACTCTAAAACCCTTGCTTTGTGTAATCATCAATGTAAAGCTTTCATGTCAAAACTCCACTCAATCCTAACTAGTTGTCTGCCTTGTAAGACCTGCCTTAAATCACCCAGCCCTGTGTCTAATATACTAAAAATATCCTTCCCCGATTTCCCTCTCTGAGATACTACTGAGACTGTCAAAGTAGTACTCTCCTTTATGGCAGTGAGTCTAATAAACTTAGCTTTACTCCATCAAAGGTTTTTTGTGGTGGTCTTTTTGGAAATTGACAGGACAATTTAATAATTTTCCATAAAGACAGACATCTGGGCTACTGGATAATTTCTACAGCCATAGAGTCTGTGCATAAATAGCTCCTTTATCTCAATGTATCTGAGGATGCAGCCCAGAAAGAAAGCAATAGCTGTGACTGAAAGGCTGTGCATCTAAAACACTAATACAGCATTGCATTAAAGGAAGGCATTCCTCTGAGTGGAGACCTGTGGGTGGGGGGGCACGGATGATGTGATGGACTGGAGTTAGATTTGGATACAGCTCTGAGTAAGGTTTTGTGACTTCATCTCCTTCCCTGGGCTCTATTACCCAAGGTTCCTCCTGGAAAAGGAACGTAAATCTTGTCAGTGCCTGAGGATCGGATACACACTGAATTGTCTGACAACTTGGGGGTGGAAGGACACTCTAAGGAAGCCAACTACAGAGGAGCAGGACACAAAAATTCATTGTAAGGTGAGAGAACATATGGAATGAGCATCTGTGCCCAGGGTCAACACATATACAGGTATACGTACATTCTGGGAAGTGTGTATAACTGAAAGAGCCATCTCACTGGACTCAGCAACACCTTGGGGCCCAAGCAACCTTGCTGTGGTCATGCCCCAAAGTGAGTAAAACAGATGGAGGAAGTGTTTCTCTGGTCCAACTCTTGGCAGATCAGGGGGCTTGAGATAGAAAGGACTTGGAGCAATGTGGGTTGAGTGTCTTTACCTTGGCAGGACAGAGGACCCAGAGTGGGTGCATGTCAGAGCAACAGAGGCAGAGAGGGTGGCCCTGAATCAAGATCATATGTAAGAAACCCTTGCCCCCACTAAGAGACTCCCAGAAGGGCTTTGGGGCTGGGATTTTCCAAAGAACTAGACATGCTTTTATGAATCATTCAGACCAAGAACTAAGAAGATTTAGTTCTGAATTTAAGGAATCCTGAGCTTGAGCCCACAGGCTGGTGATACTTGGAGAGATCTGATTCACATTACACAAAGTCAGGGATTTCCTGTAGAAGTCCTGGTGGGAGGGAGGTGGCCAGGGTGGCAGTGGCTGTGCATGCCAATGCGGAGATGACAAAAATAATTGCTTCAATCTGGGTCTCTCGCGCCCATTGAACTCTTACTCTCCATAGACTGATCACACTGGGGGAGGGAGCAACCAACAGCATAAGGAATTCTAGAATAACAGAAGCCCGTGGGAACCGGAATGGTCACAGAAAAACATTTGTGGTGGAGGTAGATAAACTGAGAAGGCTGAAGAGAGAGTGTTATCACTATTTCTGTCTGATTCTGTGTCTGCACACATCCGCTCTCCATAGGCTGGCATCCCAGCAGGCAGGGCAGTTATCAGTTATCACCTCAGAGACTTTGTACCCTGGGTTAGAGAGGAAGGCAGAGGAGTTGGACACAGTACTGTCACTGCCTAGCACTTATCCCTGTGGGCTCCATATATTGATATTAATTATACATCCTAGCTTTTCCAGGGCAGTGCTAATTTCAAATGATCTGCCCCACTGTCCTGGGAGAATGGTAGGGATAAAGAAAAGAACCGAGGAGCCAAACTACCCATGTTATTGCTCCGATGCTATCCCTTAACTAGCTGTGTGCCTTTGGATGAGCCCATTTACCTCTCTTAATCTGTTTTCTCCTCTGCAGAAAGAGGAACTAGTACTGACCTATGGAAGTGTGACACATACTGCTGGCTTTATTCTTCCCTTCTTCCATAGTAACGGAAATGTAGCAAGGCACAGGGCTGACCGGCTATGCGACCTTTCACCACCTTCTGTGCAGAAGATGTGACTAAGTTCTCTCCAGTGAAGTATGATGGCAGTGATGTGTCCCCTTCCCAGCCTGGTGTCTTGAGACCAGATCAGAAGAGGTCATACGGTTTTCCTTTCCCACTGGCTGCAACCCAGATGGGATGCCCTCTCAAAATTGGACAAAGAAACAAGATGGAGAGGACCCAGGTCCCTGGTTAATTATGGGGAGGCGAGCTGCCTGCTGAGCCAATCTGTTGAGCTATTGCATTTTTGGGGTCCCTGAAGTTTAACCTTATCCAAGGCTGGTATATTTCACAGAACTGCTAGAAGCCAAAGAAAATAGAGGATGTGATAACCCCATGTAAACTAAAGTGTTTTACAAATAGATTATGGTTGCCACATAATTGAATGAGCCGTCAATGAAAGCAACAATTCCGAAAAACTAAAAATATTCTCCTGCCAAACTGAATTACCCAGCCTAATCTTACTACACTTAGCAAATTAAACAAGGGTAAGAGACACGTTGCTGTCCAGGTGTTTGATCTCAATCCTCTCTTCTTGTCCACACCCCTCCTCTCTTTGGGGAGTCTTAAGAGGTGGTGGTCACAAGCCCTAGGGGCCACATCCCATCGCCCTGCTTCTGCACGGTCTCCAGCCTAATAGGAGGATGGCTGAAGGTCATGTCCATCACGCTGCAGGGTATTCAGCAGCTGACTGGACTGTGCCTGCGGCCTGCCCTTTGCCTCCAAGAACCTTGGTTGATGCCCCAGGCAATTGTCAGCTCTCCACATCTGAGCTTACTCACAGAGCCAACTTAAGCAATTAAACAATATCTGTCTCGAGAATCTCCCAGTTCCCTTCATTACGGCCCTTCACGAAAACTCTCAACATCCCTGAGAGAGGGGGAAAGCAGGTGTAGCTCTCCTAATCTGACAGCAAGCAGATGTTTGGGGAAGGAATTAGCCAGCCCAGGAGCATGTCGGTGAACAGACCAGAGCTCCGCACACCTGCCCCGGGCACCTGCCTCTGACCAGGGCTGCTCAGCCCACCTTCTACCTAGAGAGTCCTTTCTGCCCTCTGGTGGGCCAAGGTACTTGGCATTTCCACTGTCAGTGATTAGAGACTCGTTCCTTTGTATTTCCTAGGAATTATCTCTCTTTTTTTTAAGATGGAAAAAGCTCCCCCTGGGGGAGGGGCTCACACTTTTCATTTTTACCTAAGCTATTGAGTCACAATGGCAGCTTTGAGCCCCCGGGGGAGGGGCTCACAGAACACCCAGCTACAAATGACTCAACGGGGATTACTATACTATACCCTTATACCATTATTCTGTTATACCCATTTCTCTGCCACCATAAAGTCCAGGCCTGCTCTTTCCATTTTACCACACCTGGTCCCCAGAGATAAGGAGGACACAAGTCAAGAACATTAATTGGGTCCAATTTCTGAAACCCTCTCCGTTTACTGCAATTTCACCTCCTGAGAAACAGATTTTTGCTTCCGGTGCTTTTCTGGTGGTCTCATTTTTCCTGTATTATTGTCTCCTTATCACGACTTCCTGTTTGTCACTAAGCAGTGCAAATGACAGAATCTCTCCCAGCAGCCCCCCAAAGTGAAGGGAAAAGAGAGCACAGACTTCTGGGTGCAGTAAAAGACAAGCTCGTTTCTGATCTGGGCATTCTGCCACTGCTGCCCTCTCCAGAAAAGCTGCACACCAACCATACTTCTGATTCAGACGCAACCCACCCACTCACAAGTTTGTACCGAACAAGGCGCTGTCTGAATGCTTCAGTCCAGTTTTGGAAGCAGAAATCTTTTCCTTTTCTCCCAACTTTCTGTTTGACACACTTACGTCGGCTTCTGATCTTTCTGTAAGTTCTCCCCCCGCCCTAGACCTTGATTCTCCTGAAGACCAGTTTCTCCTCCCAGCCTGTGATCACTTGACCTTTCTTTGAGGCAAATGTCATTTACTTCTTTAAAGGCGAAAGGAAGATCTGAAGGCTTTTTTCTAACTCCTACTTTCACTTTATTCTCTATCAAGACAGAAACTTCCTTATGAAAGGAGCACACTAATCAGACAGGCTGCTGTAGGTGCCTTCACTGTAGGCAGCTGCCTGGAAGGACGAATTCTGGGGAGGCGGAAGCTGAAATGAGCTCTGCAGTGGATGCACCTGGATCCAGATCCCAGCTTAGCTACTCTCTAGCTGTGACAATATGGGCGAATCACTTCATGACTCAGTTTCCTGCTCTGTAAAATGGAGATAAAAAAAAAAACCCTTTCTCAGAGGCTTGGTGTAATAATTAAAAGATATAAAACATGTTAAGTGCCTGGCACTCAACAATTATTAATTTCCCTCATTTTCCAACATCCTATAGATAAGGAATTTGGAGGGGGTAGTAGTGCTTAGACAACAGGGCGGCTTCTTGAGGGATCGTCCAAGACTGCTTCTGCTGTAAAATATCAAGCAGGATTAGAGAAGAGATTGCACACTCCCCTTCAGCTCTTAGCTCTCATGCAGTGAGATGGCATAGTCTTAGTGTGATCTTATCAGATGAAAACGACAGAGTGATAACAGCAGATAGAGCCAAAGTATAGATGAGGCAGACTAGACTTGGTACTGACTGGAGGTGGCTGAGAGAGAAGGTGTCAAAGATGACTCTCTGGTTTTTGTTATGAGCAACTGGAAAGACAGTGGTGGAAACCAGCTTCCAAGATGGTCCTAATAATCCTTGTCTGCTGGTATTGACATCCTTGTGTATTACCCTTCCACACTGAATCATGGCCAGCCTGTGTGACTGACATAATACTGAGAAAGTGATGGCATTTGCCTTATGAGGCTGGGTCATGAAGGATATTATAGCTTCCTCTTGGCTCTCTTTTGGGTAACCTGCTCTGGAGGAAGCCAGCCACTATGTTGTGAGAACACTCAAGCAGCTTCGTGGAGCCCTATGGAGAGGTCCACGTGGGGAGGAACTGGGGTCTCCTACTAACAGACAGCACCAACTTGCCAGCCATGTGAGTAAGCCATCTTGGAAGGGAATCTTTTATGCTCATTCAAGCCCTCAGATGACTGCAGCCCTGGCCAACATCTTGACTGCAAACTCATGAGAGACCTTGAGCCAGAATCACCCAGCTAAGTGAATCCCAAATTCCTGACTCACAGAAACCATGAGATAACAAATGTTTATTGTAGTTTTCAGCCACTAGATTTTGTGGTAATTTGTTTCACAGCGACAGACAACTAATTCAACATTAGTGCCATGTTCGGGTGTTTTGAAGGAGGGGTGATGAGTTTGGTTTGGGCATGTTTAGCTTAAGTTGCCATGTAAGTGGTGATATTGAGTAAACAGTTATTCATAAATGTCTGAAGCTCAGAAGAGAGCTGGACTAGAGATTTACATTTGGGAGTCCTTGGCATATGGATGCTATTTGAAAGCAAGAAAGAGTGTGAAGAAACAGAAGAGAAGAGAGCAAAAAAGGCTTCTGGGAAGAAGTGATAGCTGAGCTAAATGTTGATACATGACTAGGGGCTAGCCTAGAAAACGGGCTGGAGATGTGAGCTGGAGTGGGGGAAGGGAGAATTGCAGGGCCTTCAGGAAGTCAGGGCGTAAGTAAGCTACTTGTGGAAGGTGGTATCCACTTGATTTGAGGTTATGTGCACTTCTAAGTATCTCCTGAGTGAATGATAAAGTTCTCAGCCCATATACGCACCTCCTCCAAAGGCTATCCTTGGTATAGTGGTAAAAGATAAACAAAACCGAAGCACAAATATAAACAAAATATTTGCCGTTGATAAAAGACATGTGCAACAAAATAGTCTGTTTTGCAGGTGAAAAAATTAGAATTAGCAACAAGAAAGGAATTGGTAATACATTCTGCACCTCCTTAAGCCCTCTTTCACAAGCCAAGCGGTTTGAGAAATAGGTTGTCTACCCAGCTAACCGTTTCATTTCTCTGAATGCGTCCTGGTTGCTACATTGAGTCTATATTACAAATAAAGCTTTGATATTTATATATGAAATGATATATAAAAAGTGGCATAGAAAACACCTGGAAAGATTTCAGATATGAGTTAGATTATAAGGATCAAATAAGAAGTACAGAGGTCGTAATCAGGACAGACATGCATGGATATTTACAGGTGCTCTTTACCATTAGATTAGCCCAAATGACAAGGGTCTAATGTACACAATCCCTGTGTTCAATAGAAAAGAGGACTATGTTTTATTTTTGGCCATAGACATGTAAGAAAGGATTAACTCAGCTACCTGACTTTTGAAATTTAATGGATGTGTTTACAGAAGAATATTAGAGGTGACTGGTCTTGGTTCAAAAATGCTAAATTTCCAGAACCTGGACTGTGTTTTCAAAAATTCAAGATGCATTTAGCAAAGCAAGGAAAAATAAATTCAGGCTGCTAGCTTGGCAGCTGGTCTGGATACAGTATTTTGCTCGGTTTACTCTGTCAGGAAGCCAGTTCCGTTTGATTAGATTCTGAAATTAGAATGCATGCACTCTGGAAGATACCAAGCAGCTTCATGCTTTTACCCGTATGGAAAATGTGATTAAGGAAATGAACTCAACGGCTGTAGCTTCAGAAGAGATCAATGCAACAGCTGTATTCAACTAGGCTCAATGGGCCAGACCTTTACTTTATTAAAATGGATGGCTTTAGCATAGAAACTGTGTCCACATCACAGAACTAGCATATTGCCCTGAACTCAGGCCGAGAAAGGAGCCAAGTGGAACTGCCATCAAATATTATGGCAGCAGTGCAAATGCAGATCTACTCTCACACCACAAAGCTAAAATTAAGCCAAAGGGAGAGATAATTAAAGAATTTATATCCACAGTCTTCCCACATCAACATAATGGATTATTTAAAAAATTGCTAGCATGTACTAATTTGGCAAGTTTTGTAGAATTCCCCCACAACAATCTTGAAATTCTCTGTGGGGTGGCAACGTCTTTCGCTTTGCCTGAAATAAAGTAGGCTATGAATAATAATTTATATGTGAAATACTGTCAGAAGCCAGATATAACTAGACAACCCAGGTAAAAAATGCCTCATTGTGTTCATTTACCCAGTTAACAGACAGGAAGGATTTTATTGGAGAATAGTTAAATTGGCATCTGAGATTGCCAAGTCTTCACTTTGGCCATATAGGCTTGTTAATAAGTTGAAGAACTGAAATGGAATTGAGGTATTATCATTGTACTTGTGAAGCACAGAAGATGTGAAGGGAATGTGATCTAAGAGATGCTGAACCAGGGGACTGTCTGGATAAGACTTCCCAGAACAGCAGTACATTGATATGGACATCATGTTCCAGGATCTAAGCTTCAGGCTTCATATGTTAGGAACTCTCTGTAAGGGCCTCTAAATGCAATCAGATTCTCTGGGACTGTTTCATGCTAACTACACTCACAAGGAGCTGGTACATTAAGCAGAATGCCAATAACCATGGGACTGGGAAGACTCAGGTGACCTCGTGAGTACACTCTCCCCTAAGACATGCTAGACAGATGTTTGCTTGGACAGCTGGGAACCAGAGCAAGAAAAGCTGATGGCTCTCACTTGTGGGTTTTATCTGCCTCTGCCTCGTATCCACCTCTACAGATTAGCTGTTGGAGTTCTCATATTGGGGCATACTCTTCCTTCAGCAGGAGAAAACCTGGCAAATTCTTGCCTATTAGACTGCTTTTTAAGAAATACCATATAGGCTCTGCGTTCTGTTAATGCAATCTTTGTTTGATAGGGTTTAAGACAAATGATTCAGCAAAGCTAATACATTTGTTCTTTAGTCTAGACTCTAGCTTGTATTTGGCTGTCAACCCCACATATCATCCATGATCCTTTTGAAATGATCTATTTGGAGAACAATAGAAGAATTGATTGATTTATGTTAAGTAGTTAAAAATATCAACATAACCTAATTGAAGTTAATATGATTAAAGAATAAACAGAAACAATAATGGCCTTACTAAAATATTTTACAGATGATTTAAATATTTTAAAAACATTTTCTGATAAAAATCAACTATTTTGTAAGTTTGGAAAAATATAATCAGCATGTATCACACAAAATACCATCATCCAAAAGTAACACTTTGGCAAAATTACCTCTAGTCTTCTCTATACATATTTTGTTCATATAGATTGAAACATATAATATATACAATTTTATATCCAGTTTTCATCATATATAACATAAATGTCATTTTAACACAGATAAATTCCCATTTTACTAAAACTTCATATTTGAATAGCTAAATGGAATGCCATCTTAAATCAGGGGTTGCAAGTGTGGATGGATTCAGGACCCAGGGAGGTAAGTAAAATACATGAAATGGATGGGTATAAGACATAGGGGGTGGTGGCAACTGAAAATGTATATCCCAAGAAAAGGCACTGAAATTTAGTTTTATTTTTAAATATGTGCTGGCAAAATCAAGTGGAGAAAAGAAGCAAGCCACAGAATAAAATGTGCAGTACAATACTGTTTATATTGTTTTAAAAAGGTAAAACAATTTCATATCACACTTAGAGATACACTAGGATACACCTGTAATGAAAGGAGTTTTAAAAAATAAAGCAGGGGGGCTGGCCCCGTGGCGGAGTGGTTAAGTTCGCGCGCTCCGCCTCGAAAGCCCAGTGTTTTGCTGGTCCGGATCCCGGGTGTGGACATGGCACCGCTCGTCAGATCAAGCTGAGGCGGCGACACACATGCCACAACTAGAAGGATTCACAACTAAAATATACAACTATGAACTGGGGGGATTTGGGGAGAAAAAGCAGAAAAAAAAGATTGGCAACAGTTGTTAGCTCAGGTGCCAATCTTTAAAAAATAAAATTAAATTAAAAAATAAAGCAGGGAATACAAAACACCAAATTCAGGGCAGTGATTACATCAGGAGAGAGGAAGTAATGTGAGCACAAAGTTATCAAAGTGAGGTAAACAGAAGAAATTTTAAGAGTGGGGCAATATTTTAAGTTGGGTAGTAAGTACACAGGAATTGCTTCATTTTACTTATCTGTTTTGTACATATTAAATATGGTATAATGCTTTTTTTTTAAGGGAGAAAAACCTATTAGCCAAAGAAAACTCCTCTCTGGATTAGACCACTGCCTGCCAGCTATGCTATGATATGTAGTACAGCACAGCCACCAAGTGTACTGGCTCCGAGGCCAGGCTGCCTGATCAAATCTGAATCCCCACTCCACCACTAAATGGTTTTATTCTTTTGTTCTGTTACTAAAATTCTCTGCAAACTAAGGTGTGAAGATCAAATCTAACCCTTTGCCAATTTTTGTACAGCCCTCCAACTAAGAACAGTACGTACATTTTTAAGTGGTTGAAATAACTGCTCTCGAACTGGGAATGGCTCTGGAAATTAGTTTTTGCTGCAGGCTTGATAATGTTCCTCATTGAATTAAAACCTACCGCTATAAGGCAAAACGTCACTTACACACCAGCTCACACTGTGGTAAAGTCATTTCAACAACTAATATTGTTTAATCACAAGTAATCTCAAGCCGCTTTATATACTTTCCTGTGCTATTAACAAATGAAGAAGCAAGATCTCCATACCTGCACAAATTTGCAGTGGATATATTTTCTGAGTTCGAACTACAGTTCCAATAGTGTCTTTTGGACCTGGAGGTAAGTGCAAAGAAAATTTCCATATTTCAAAATGTGTTTAAATGTGCAATTGAGGAGCTTCCACCTAAACTTCAATTAATCTGCAATGTAATGACATGCTAAAAGGCAAATATCAAGAGAAGAATTTAACAGAATTGTATAAATGCCTTCCAAGCCATGAATATGCTCAATTAAAACCATATGCTCATGGACTGATATCGGTATTTGGCAGTATCTGTGAAAAGAAAATTTCAAAGACATTTTCAAAGATAAAATCTCATTAAAAGTCAGCATTAACAGATGAGCATTTGCTGATTTTGATGATAGGGAGCACTAACTTTGAACACCAGTTAAGCGAAGTGTTATCCCCCCAAAAGAGAATTCCATATGCTCATTAATAGTGTAGGCACTACAAAAAAATTGCATCAATTATTATGTTTTGAAATTCATCAATACAAGTTTCATGGAAATTTGTTTTCTCTGTTATATGAGTACCTACATAACAGCTTTGATTGTGCCTCTTGGACTACACAGCCTAAAATATTTACGACCTGGCTCTTTACAGTAGAAGTTTGCCAACTCCTGTAATAGAATGATTGCAAGGATTAAATAAAATAATCCTTATGAAAGTGGTTAGCAGCAACTTGGCATATAGTAAGCACCAATTTGTTTTTCTTTACCTATCATCTATATTAGACATACAGATTGTTTCCATATTTTTCTAAGTAGGAAAAATTTTAAATGTGTTAAATATTTACGTGCATAAATATTTGTCCACATCTTAAATTAGGATCTATCTTTAGGTTATGTTCCTCGAGGCAGACTGATTTCAAATTGAAGTAAACCAGTAAACAAATGTATTTTGTCTGACCATATTACTCTTATCTGCCCAGGCAACCAGATAATTTTAGACCAAAGAGACTACAATTCCTGTCCTTGCCATCCTGGAATATTCCATTTTTGGATTTTGATTCCAAGGAGAGCGAGCCTCGGTGAAGTTCATTCATTCATTTGACGGGCATTCATTGAGTATCTAATCTTTGGGCACTTATTAGGTACAAATAAACATAAAGATAAATTTAGACATGTTGTCTGCCCTCAGGGAGCTTCAATATAGTTGGGGAGATAAGATGCGGGGCATACCTCTATCTCTGGAGCCTCACCCCAAAGGTTTTAAGCCTCATTCCAAAGACATGAACAGAGGATGAGGGAGGAGGCTCCAAGGAAAAGAAAAACCAAAGTGCTATTACAGATGAAGGATAAATAATTGCTAGGTAGATGGGACATCAGATATTCACCACACTTTCCCAGCTGTGAGTCAAGACAGTCCACTTTTTGCTTAACCTGGTTAAAATGGGTGTGTCCTTTGCAGCACAAAAGAACCTTGACCAATCTGGATAGGATGAAAATTCAACTGGCAGAAAATGAGCAGGACAAGCAATTTAGTTAAAAGGACTAGGATTAGGAATAGATGCAGAGACAGGAAAGAGCAGCAACCACCTAGCGTGATTATGAAGAAGAAAGGCTGGCAATACAGGTTGGTCAGACTATGAAAAGTCTTAAAAGTCTGCTTATGGAGTATGCAATCTTTTAGCGTCACATTGCTTCAGTTACTCGCAGGTCTTTGGGAAGCTGATGGCAATTATTTTTCTCCTCTGATTTAGAAGAAGTGTATTTGGAAGTAGGGCTGCTTTCAGATATTCCAGTGAAATAGGCAAATAAACCATTACTTTTTTTTTAACACTATGTAATTAGCATCCTTAGGAAATAATTACATCTACCTGTTTTCATCAGAGGCTGTTCCTAATGCCTTTCATTAGTAAAAATGCCAGTCTTGATCCTCAGCGGCTAGGGAATCTGCAGGTGAATGCTTGCCTGCCTCCTCCCACCCACTTGCCAAAGACACTGACAGGCACCAGTCATGATGTGGAATAAAGGGGGGGTTGAACCTTGTCAAACCAGGAGGGAGGAAACCCAACAATTTGCCTACTGACATTCTGGAAACTTACCAAATTCCATTACACTATATAAAAATCCGTTTCTGATACCTGAAGTGGGGAACAATTGGAACTTTTTAAGTCGGTAGCATTTCTAATTGTTGCTGTAGAACTGAGGCTCCTCAGGAAGGTAAGTGATACGCAAAAATTTTAAATTTATGGTCAAATAGATTTGTGAAACACTGGTTAAAATGAAGTTAAGCATGTTCTTTTTCTAAAGGAATCATCAGAACTTTTAACATGTTATTACACTTTATGACTCCCTAAGAGGATGATAAAACATACACCACTTGTCAAATTTATTGACCTCTTGTCTTTTTTTAAAGGAGTACCTTGTATTTCTAGCGGAGGTCCCTTGGAATATACTATGGGAAACACTGGATTGTAACTATGTGATCAGAGATATGCTGTAGGCTCATTAGTCTGGGGGCTATATACCTTTAGGATGAAGTAGAGGCAAAGAAAATAGGCTAAATTTCCAGGAAATACAGTCCAGGTGATGAAACTGATTGTAGAAACAACAAATACACTGTGAAGATAAAATGGGCAGGACTTCACAATTGAATGGATATAAGCAATAAGGACAGGAAATAAGTGGTACGAAGTCAGGTATTCAAACAAACATCTGGTTGGTTAGCAAAATGAGAGTACTTTCCACAGAAATTGGGAAGACAAAAGCTGCACTTGAGCGAGATCTGAATAGATTCACTGAAAGAATGAAAGACACACAATTAATTTTGCTCGCAAGACAGTTGAACCTCTGACCATCGGAAGTTCACTTACTCTTCCCTTTCCTCCCTCCTTTTCTTTCCTTTCTTCCTTTGGATGCCCTTAGAGTTAAGCTGATCACCAAATCTGGCTACTGAGGGAAACAATCTTGTTGGACTCCTTTTTTCTATACCCCAAATGGCCATTCTTTTTAAGAGTTTTAGTGCTGACGAGTAGAGGAAGTAAATATTCTAATAAGACTCCATTTCAACACAGGCTAGTCAGTTGCTTAGTATGTTATAACAAATAAGGGGCAATAAAAACAAAGAGGAAGTTAGAATGCTTTTTAAAAACTTACAGAAGTGTTAATTTTTTTGGACTATTTTTTGTATTATTCTTAGAAAGTTCATCTATTTTTAAGAATGATAATATGCTATACTTAACCACTGATACTGAATAAAAATTAATTTTGTACACTAACATATAGATTTTTAACAACATGAACAGCTCTTGGGGAAACTCAGTTGTCCCTGCTTCAGGAAATTTCATTGAAAGAGGTTTATGTTGGTTCTTGCTTCCACGATACAGTTTTGTGACTCTAGGAACACGCTGTAACTTGGACACTACTGCAGACGTTAAGAACAAGAATTTAGACATCCATTGACTGAGATTTAAAATGATGGAGCATTTATGTGAACAAGGTTCTCCTCTTGTCAAACAAAAAATAATCATTTTCTTTCTTCACACCATTTTCTTTTTTTCTGGCACATACACTATTATTCAATCAAAGCCCTACTCCTGATGACCCCATGCCAGAACACACAGAAATGAAGTCACTCCTACTGGATCCTCCCTTCCTCTCATGCGCTTTCAAACCAGACTTTTGTTCTTTCGTTCACAAATCTCAGCCTCCTTTCCCTGAAGCTAAGGAGTATGCTTCAAGCGTGTATTTAATGCTGTTACCATATGCTAGGGTTATACTGTCTGGGACAGCCCCTCTTTATGCCTCAGCATAACTGACACCCCCTCTTCTGCTCTCAAGTGTCCTGGTTTGCACAGTAAATACGGTCATCCTAAGTATCACACTTCCTCTTTCTCATCTCCCAATTCTCCATTTCCAATTTTAACAAAGTTTACTTTTTAAAGTATAGAATTACAGGTTAACTGGGAAAGAACTGGACATCATCTAATCCCATTTCACACTTAATAGGATTAAGCCTCTGCTTGAACTTTGAGCAGTTAATTCATTACCTTGTGAGGTGGTATTTTCCACCATTAGGCATCTCTAAGTTTTACGAACATCCTTCTTACCTTCGGCCTTAATTTTATTTAGATTCTTCTTAGAATATAGGTTTTGGATTCCTTTCTCAACCACGGGTATTGTAATGCCCAGCCTAAGGCATCCATCATATATTATGAATTAACTTCTTTTTAGATATCTAGAATAGTATTAGTTAGATACTATCTTTGGGAGAATTTAGAAAATAGTCAACTGAAATAATTTTTTGTGTTGCATGGTTCGAATGAGAAACCTGGGTTGAAAGGCTACAAGCTCTGTCATTTACTAGCTGTATGACCTTGGAAAGTTTACTTCATCTCTTTGTGCCCTGGTTTCTCAGCAATAAAATCAAAGCATAATACCTCTCTTATGGGCTGCTGTGAGAATTAAGTGACATACATAAAGCTCCATAAAAGCAGAAAAGTTATTTTGTTCATCGCTTTATTCTAAGTGCCAAACACAGGTAGCAGCAGGCAGAGAATAAGTTCTCAATAAACATCTGAATAAACAATGAATAAAAGCCCTTAGCACACAACCTTGCACATAGCACTCAATAAAAAGCAGCTATTGTTACTCTTTCAAACATTTTTCCTATAACCTGGTTTCCAGATCTCTTACTATATTAATCTCTCTTATGGAAGTTCTCTGGCTTAGCAACATTTTTCTTAAGACGTAGTTTTAACAACTCAGTTGTGTGGGGTATGGTAATTCTGCTTCGTCCAAACATAATTACAGACAAGAGTTCCCTGGGAAAAAGTTAGTCTACTGGCTTACATAAAGAAGTGGCACTTACAAAACCCACTAACTTTCTCCAAAACCACCCTTTAAACCTTGGGGAATGTATGGTTAAGAGAACAAAAATATTAGCAAAAAAGGAGCAATCAGCCAGGTCAAAGAACCAGTGCAGTACTCCGGAAGGCCGCTGCGATCAGGGCATGTTCTTATCACTGCTCCTAATCAACAGTCCAGTGTGATCACCTATCGACTTATTGGCCTCTCTATTTAGAATACACTCCTTATCTCCTTGACGGCAGGACTATGGAAAGTTCATCCACAGTGCTTACCACTAGAAAGATCTTCAAATATTGTTGAATGAGTAAAGACAAACAAGGAAGTTCAAGGAAGATGCTAGAGAGAACAGATGAACCGCTTCCTGATAGGAGACTGTGAGTAACGTTTCCAATTTTTGTGTATTTGGGGACAAGAGATTCAGATTCAGGAAGCCAGGACTGAATGAGAATAATAAAATGACAAATTTAAGTGTAAAAAACCACTTGGAGCCTTTGGCAAAGAAAGAAATATAAAATTGGTTTAATAATTTGAAAGAGTAGCAAGGTTTAGGTTTTGCTTTTGCTGTTTTTAGTATGGTTGAGAGTGAAGTTTGTAGATATTCCTGAAGAAAAAGCGAAGAAGGGAGATGGAAGATGGAAGAGGGTTAAGTGTTGAGGACAAGATGGCAGGGTAAGTGTTGGGCCATAGGTGGAAGGACAAGCCAGGGTAGTAAAAAGCAGCCTTTCCTTTTCGCCAACAGAAGTAAAGGTAAAGGCAATCATCTGAGGTAGAAAGGGAGGCAGTCAAGGAAGCCTGAAATACAAATCCCAAAGTAGAGAATCTGCCAGCGAGGGAAGGGAAGACTTGTGGAAAGCAGACATGTGGATCCACTGTTGGAATGGAGTGCACAAAGGGTGAACAAAAGCTTAGCTGTCCTCTGGGAAGGGTGGTCCCTCCAGCTCAGCTTTGTGACTACTTAAGAAAAAAAAAAATCTCTTCTATCTCCTTCCCGAACTAACCATTCTGGCCGCTTAAAACCATCTGAATTGTGCAATAGTAAAAATTCCCTTTATGCTGGGCTATCTTAACTGGACTCCGTATTTTTATATTAAAACGAAATTCATCCCCCTAAAAATAAGACTGCAGTTGCACCAAGAAAGCATTTGAGAGAAGCCTTGTTCACAAGCTAATCAGGGGGCGGAGGGGGCTCCCGGTTTTACGCCAACAGCCGGGCTGCGAGAACACCCCCGAAGGCAACCAGACGCTGCTGCAGCACACTCCTTAAGAGATCGAGTTTAACCCCAGGGGTCGGGTATGGGGAGAACCGAGCTTGACGGCTTCGGTTCCGCCCATCCGGTTCCCTCCCCTTTATAAGGCGGGCCGGGCTCCGACCGCCAGCAGCCGCCCGACTGCGCTCGGGACGAACGCTCGGCCTCCCAGCCTGCCGAGGAATAGGGATCGGAGGAGTCGCCTCCGGCCTGGCAACGAGGAAGCTGTCTCCGGAGACCATCGCCAACGCTGAGGCCGACGGGCTGAGGTCGCCGTGGGAGGAGCGGTAGGCCACCCTGTTCGCTTGATCGCCGGCGGACAAGGACACGTAGTTCAGAGCCATCTTCAAATACTGCCCGCAGCGTCCCTCGGCCCAGGTAGGCCCTTCGCGGCTCCACAGATCAGTCACGCCTGCACCGCACACGCTGACCAAAAGCCCCGGAAGCCATAACTAGTGCGGGGGCGGAGCAAGACGACCCTTTTAAGAAGTGCTCTCCTCGCGAGAATGCGCAGTCTGTCAGCCTAAGTCGACGCCGGCCGAGAGCGAGCGTGATTGACGTATACGTCAGTGACGTCCGGGAGCGCGAGGACGTGGGGTTCCCGAGAGTGCGCAGTAGGTGCGCCGGCGACGACCCTTCGGCCTTTTTAGGGAGGGGGCGACGCTGCGATGGGGGCGGCGGCGGCGGAAGCGGATCGCACTCTCTTTGTGGGCAACCTTGAAACTAAAGTGACAGAGGAGCTCCTTTTCGAGCTCTTCCACCAGGTAAGCGGCTGAGGTCAGACTTTCCCTTTCGTTTTCCGGCTCGCTCAGGGCCCGGCCCGGCGGCCGTCCTCGCTGTCTGCGCGCCGGCTTGGCTGTCGGTCCGGGCGTCCGACAGGTGGGCCGGTTGGGGCTGGAGTTCGCGCTTAGGAAGTGAGGCGCTCGCTGGGTGTCACCTTCTTAGAGGAACCCTAGTGAGTTCCTGCCAAAGTGACAGCTAAAGGTGGTGGAGGGATCCTAAGTGAAGCATCCCGAGGAGAAGATTCAGTGCTCCTACTTGGTTGAGCGGAGCTTTTTCCTGCTCCTCCTCGTCTCATCTTCCTCTTAGGACACTTTGTCTTTAGTTCATCTGACTGGTAAATTACGTTTCAATTTGTCAGTGTTTGTTGTCCGTAGATAGGTTTCCTCTAAAATTGCAGCATTAAAATATTTTAAAAAGACTAGGAAGTACTCCGTGGAAAAGCAGCATTGTAGTGTTTCTGTACTAAATGTGTTAAAAACTTAAAGTATCTTCTTGTCTCCAGTTCCATCCTGCAACAACTGGTAATTTTTGATTAATCGATACAAAAATGAATTTTTAGTCCGAGAAAACCACTGTCTCTTGCTTTTGATAAACGTTAATTTCCATGGAGTGGGAAAATGACGGATGTTGGTCGCCTCGTTAAAAAGTCATGAAGTGCTGTGAAATGTAAATGCAGTGATTGTGTTTCCAGTTCCTTATGGGCTCCCTTACCCCCAAATTAATTAATCTACTTTTCATTCAAATTGTTGGCTCTTTAACCTCAGTGGGAATCCGTGGGTATCTGTTTTGTAGAGTTCCCGATTACATTTCTGTTGTTTTAAAACTTTGTTTGTAAAATTTGAGTGTTTTCCTGAAATTGCCTTATTTAAATTCTCAACACTTTTTTGTCTATAGGCTGGGCCAGTAATAAAAGTGAAAATTCCAAAAGATAGGGATGGTAAACCAAAGCAATTTGCATTTGTGAATTTCAAACATGAAGTATCTGTTCCTTATGCAATGAATCTGCTTAATGGAATCAAACTTTTTGGAAGGCCCATCAAAATTCAGTTTAGATCAGGTAACTATTCAATGATGTTGTTTGGGGAAGAGGGGTCGTTTGCTGCTTTGTTTTTTGTTCTTAATTTTATTATTAGGTTTTAAGAACCTCTTTTTGGATGAAAATACTTCAAGCTTTGTGAATAGTAAACTTTATATATTCCTGAAAATAGGTAACGTTGACAGCATGGATTTTGAAAGTTGTAATTCTAAAACTGAGTTTAAAATTTCAGTTTGGTTTGGTGAAAAGAACATAAACTTTATTGTTAGAAAGATGTGGGTTTGGGTCCACGCTCTGAAAGGAGCAAGGATTATTTGCTGAAAATACTTTTCCTGGTTGCTTTGTAATTTACTTTTACAAATTTTGGTTCTTGATAATGTGAGGATGAAACTTTCTGTGTACCTAGTCTTACGATTTAGTGTGGCGACCAGAATATTATGGCCAGATAGGATGTTTATACATTGGATAGTACCTTATTTGGAACCCTTTGTTTTGGATATATCGGGTATTAAACACTTAGAATTTTCACTCTGATGCAACTGTCAAGTAGTCTTACTGAAATTTGGGTTTCCTCTCTTAGCCTCTATGTACCATTTTGGAGTGATTTGGGGTGGGGGGAAGAGAAAATTTCAAAGTAAATTTTCTATCAAGAATTTCTCAAATTGTTTCATTTTAGGAAGTAGCCATGCCTCGCAGGATGTCAGTTTGTCATATCCCCAGCATCATGTTGGAAATTCAAGCCCTACCTCCGCATCTCCTAGCAGGTAATATTTCTTACCTATTGTTAAAATCATTTATTAGGAATTTCTTTAGGTAGTGATCTCAAAACACTTAATGAATGATTGGTTTCCTTCTTTATGCTCCTTCCTCTTTATTCTTCTGCTATAGTATTTGCTTTGTGGGATTATGGATACAGGCGCACCCCGGAGATAGTGTGGGTTTGGTTCCACACCACTGCAGTAAAGTGAATATCGCAATAAAGCAAGTCACAATTGTTTGGCTTCCCAGTGCATATGAAAGTTATGTTTATGCTATAGTGTAGTCTATTAAGTGTGCAACAGCATTGTGTCTAAAAAAATATACATACTTAAAAATACTTTATTGCTAAAAAATGCTAACCATCATCTGAGCCTTCAGCAAGTTGTAATCTTTTTGCTTGTAGAGGAGGATCTTGATGGTGATGGTTGCTGACTGATATGGATGGTGGTTTCTGAAGGTTGGGGTGGCTGTGGCATTTTCTTAAAATAAGACAACAGTGAAGTTTGCCACATCAGTTGATTCTTCCTTTCATGAACAATGTCTCTGCAGCATGCAATGCTATTTGATAGCATTTTCCCCACAGGAGAACTTCTTTCAAAATTGGAGTCAGTCCTCTCCAACCCTGCCACTGCTTTATCGACTAAGCTTGTGTAATATTCTGAATCCTTTGTTGTCGTTTCAATAGTCTTCAACAGAAGTAGATTTGATCTCTAGAAACCACTTTCCTTGCTCATCCATAAGACACAACTCCTTATCTGTTAAAGTGTTATCATGAGATTGCAGCAATTCAGTCACATCTTTAGGCTCCACTTGTAATTTAGGTCTCTTGCTATTTCTACCACATCTACGGTTACTTCCTCCACCAAAGTCTTGAGCCCCTCAAAGTCATCCATGAGAGTTAGAATCAGCTTCTTCCAAACTTCTCTTAATGTTCATATTTTGACTTCTCCCCATGAATCATGAATTTTCTTAATGGCAGCTAGAATAGTGAATCCTTTCCAGAAGGTTTTCATTTTGCTTTGCCCAGATCTATCAGAGGAATCACTGTCTAGGCAGCTGTAGCCTTACGAAATGTATTTCTTAAATAAGAGGGCTTGAAAGTCAAAATTAGTCCTTGATCCAAAGGCTGCAGAATGGATGTTGTGTTAGTAGGCATGACAACAACGTTCATCTCGTTGTACATCTCCATCAGAGCTCTTGGGTGACCACGTGCATTGTCGATGAGCAATAGTATTTTGAAAGGAATTTTTTTTTCTGAGCAGAAGGTCTCAAGAGTGGGCTTAAAATATTCAGTAAACTGTGCTGTAAACATGATGTGCTGTCATCTAGGCTTTGTTGTTCCATTTACAGAGCACAGGCAGAGTAGATTTAGCATAATTCTTAAGGGCCCTAGGGTTTTCAGAATTGTAAATGAGCATTGGCTTCAACTTAAAGTCATCATCTGCATTAGCCCCTAACAAGAGAGTCAGCCTGTCATTTGAAGCTTTGAAGCCAAGCATTGACTTCTCTCTAGCTATGAAAGTCTTAGATGGCGTCTTTTTCCAGTATAAGGCCGTTTTGTCTTCATTGAAAATCTGTTGTTTAGTGTCGCCACCTTTATTGATTGTCTTAGCTAGATCTTCTGGATAACTTGCTGCAGCTTCTACATGAGCATTTACTGCTTCACCTTGCACTTTTATGTTATAGAGACAGCTTCTTTCCATAAACCTCATGAACCAACCTCTGCTAGCTTCGAACTTTTCTTCTACAGCTTCTTCACCCCCAGCCTTCACAAAATTGAAGAGAGTTAGGGCCTTGCTCTGGATTAGGCTTTGGCTTAAGGGAATGCTGTGGCTTGATTGATCTTCCATCCAGACCCCTAAAACTTGCTCCGCTTCAGCAAACAAGGCTGTTTCACTTTCTTTCTTTCTTTTTTTTTTTTTAAATTGGCGTCTGAGCTAACATCTGTTGTCAATCTTCTTTTTTTTTTTCTTCTTCTTCTTCTCCCCAAAGCCCCCCAGTACATAGTTGTGTACGCTAGTTCTAGGTCCTTCTGGTTGTGCTATGTGGGACACTGCCTCAGCATGGCCTGATGAGTGGTGCCATGTCCATGCCCAGGACCCAAATTGGTGAAACCCTGGGCTGCTGAAGCAGAGTCCATGAACTTAACCACTCGGCCATGGGGCCAGCCCCTCACTTGTCATTCATGTATTCACTGGAGTAGCACTTTTAATTTCCTTCAAGAACCTTTCCTTTGCTTTCACAGCTTGGCTAATTGTTTGGTGCAAGAGGCCTAGCTTTCAGCCTACCTTGGCTTTTGACACGCCTTCCTCAGTAAGCTTAATCATTTCTAGCTTTTGATTTAAAGTGAGAGACATGCAGCTCTTTCTTTCACTTAAACACTTAAAAGCCATTGTAGAGTTATTAATTGGCCTAATTTCTATATTGTGTTTCAAGAAATAGGGAGGCCCAAGGAGAGGGAGAGAGACGGGAACGGCCAGTTAGTGGAACAGTCAGAAGACATGCAACATTTATTGATTAAGTTTGCTGTCTTAAATGGGTGCCGCTTGTGACTGGTGCCCAAAAACAATTACAATAGTGACATTAAAGATCACTGATCACAGATCACCATAATAAATATAATAATAATGAAAATGTTTGAGATATTGTGAGAATTAGCAAAATATGACACGGAAACAAAAAGTGAGCAAATGCTGTTGGAAAAATGGCACCTGTAGACTTGCTTGACACACGATTGCCACAGACCATCAATTTTTTAAGAAATGCAATAGCTGCGAAGCACAATAAAATGAGGTATGCCTATGTGTGTGTAAATGTGTCTGTTCTAAGAGGACTGTAGACGGACACATTGTGATAGTCCCCTTAAAATGGATACATACGTAACTATATTTATGTTCATTTGTAAAGACATATACCCACACCCACATATACCTGTATTTAACTGAAAAAAAATTTCGTGAAACATTTCTTATTGCTTGCAGCACACTCTATTTTCTATTTTATTTTATCTTTTAAAAATTAAAATTAGTTTCATGACCACTAATTGGTTACTACTTGCAGTTTAAAAATACCTACTAGTAAACAGACTACTAGACTAAGGGTTTGTAGAATTGGATTCTAGGTCTGCCTCTACTAATTGTGTGATCATGAGCTAGTCTCGTTTCTCTGCAGAGCTGGTCTACCTTTCCATTTGTAAAGAAGAGAAGTTGAATGTTCTCTAAAATCTCTTCCAGCTACTGTGGGTTAGAAAAGTTGCCATATATTTACTTAAATAATTTTATTTGCTTTGGGGAAGCTGATGTTTTACCAGGGACAGTTTTTTCCTGGTATATCCGTAGAGCTATTTATCACTCATAATGGGCTTCATTCAAGAAAGAGTTAACAAATGCCTGTCACGTGTCAGGTTCGTGTGTGTGTGTAAGTGTGTGTGTGTAAGGTTAGTCCTGAGTTAACTACTGCCAATCCTCTTCTTTTGGCTGAGGAAGGCTGGCCCTGAGCTAACATCCGTGCCCATCTTCCTCTACTTTCTATGTGGTACACCTACCACAGCATGGCTTGCTGAGCGGTGCCATGTCCACACCTGGGATCCAACCGGCGAACCTTGGGCCGCCGAAGTGGAACGTGCGCACTCAACTGCTGCACCACCAGGCCGGCCCCTATCATTTGTCAGGTTCTTAACCAAGTCTTTTGCACTGATGCTCTCATTTATTCCTCAGAGCAGTCTTACAAGGTGGGGGTTATTATTATCTCTACTGTGCATATGAAGAAAATGAGGATTGGAAGTTAACTTGCTTGTGTTTCAACTGCTCGTAAGCAATGGGCTGAGATTCCAACCCAGGCAGTGTGATCAAGCCCGGCCCCTGTGATATGCTGCCTAGTGGAGCTTAAAGTTGATTTGAAGACACATATTATATATATTTTGTGACTGCCTGTTTAATGACTATATTAAGTTCTCTAAAGAAGGAGTACAAAGTGCTTGGAGAAAGTTTTAGCAAGGACAGACAATGTAAATGAGTGAGGACCTGAAAGAGGCCAGTGCACCTAGATCATAATGAATGAAAAATGGAGAGTAGTGGATGATATTGATGAAGTAGAGAGAGGAGGGATGATAGAGGCTCTATCTTATAGGCCATATTATGATTTTGGGATTTTACCCTAAGAACAGTGGGAAGACATTGAAATGTTTTCAGTAGGATAGTAATAGGAACAGGTTTGTATTTTAAAGAAGTGTTTGATTGTAATGACAGAATGGATTGGAGGGGACAAGGGTGAAAATAGACCAATTCGAAAGTTATTGGTAGCAAGGTTTTGGTATTAGTAGCAAGATAGCACGGAAGTATTGGGGTGAGGTTGATGGTTTGGATTAGGGTGGTGCCAAGAGCTGGAGAGAAGTGGTTGGATGTGAACAGATATTGGAAGGCGAAATTGTAAGAAAGCAATAGTATAAAAAAAAGTATCCTCTTAGCATCCTTTTGTGCCAGCTGAAAGTAATCGTGTTTAAATACTTCTCAGTGCAGCTGGAACTTGAAGCATCTCCAACCGCTTTTATAGAACCTTCAAAGGTATCTTAGGTGGAGCGAAAAAAGAGTTTCATCCCTCTTAGAATTTCTTGTGGAAAAAAAGAAAATACAAGTAAATAATTTTAATCGAAGGCAAGAGCGTACATCATTTTTATACTGTTTCTATAAGTAAAATTATACTTTTTACCCCCTTAGCATACAGATATATTGGCCGATGTAAGAAAACCTAAAGTAAAAAGATCTAAAGTATAAGACAAATCAGCTGATGATTTGATTCCAAAGGCATATTCTAAAATAAAATTAATTTAAAACATTTTCTGAGTATTTCTGTAGAGCAACTTACCTCTTTAGGAAGTGAGGAATAAGGTATAAGTCCTTAAAATTAATATTCTCCTTATGTTACAGAACTCTCAATTCCTTGCTCCCCGAAACCTGTTCCTCTTTCCTGTCTCAGTAAATGTCTACCTGTTGGCTCAAGCCAAAAATCTAGGTTTTATCTTTTATTTCTTCTGTTTCCCTCATCTTGTATATCTAATTGATGAAATCCTTTTCATTTTAGTTTTCAGTCTAGGCCTTTGCACTACCCCAGGGATTGACAAATTTTTTCTGTAAAGGACCAGATAGTTAATATTTTAGACTTTGTAGGCCATGCAGTTTCTTCCTCTGCGTTGTAACACTACGTAGATAATACCGAAACAAAAGAACTGGCTATGCTCCATTAAAACTTTGTTTACAAAAACTGGATTTAGCCCACAGGCTATAGTTAGCTCACCCCTGTGCTGGTCCTTCGCTTAGCTGGAATGTTTTGCCTCTAAGTAATCTTGTCATTCAGCTCTCACTTCAATTGTCTCCCTTTTAGAAAGGCCATCCCTGACCAGCCAAGACAAAATAGAACTCTCTTTCTCTCATCTCTATTTGTTCTTTACTCATTCATTATATCCCTTATAAGCATGTGAAATTGTCTTATTCTCTGAATCCTCACCCCAGCTCCACGAGGTCAGATATCTTGTCTTGTTCATTCCTACCTTTGAGAGCTGTGTCTTGCTCATGATTGGTATGCAGTAAATATTTGTTGAATGCATGGTTATATGTTGGTTTTCTTGTTTTTCAAAGGTATGAAAGGACGGTGGATAACATGACTCCATCAGCGCAGCAAATTCAGAGATCTTTCTCTTCTCCGGAAAATTTTCAGAGACAAGCAGTGGTAGGCTGATTTTTCAACTTGAGTTGCTAAAAAAAAAATCTTACTTAGTTAAAATGTTCTGATAATTCATAAATTAACTTCTTGAATTTTAGCTAGATTGGTCACTCATTTTAGTTTCACTGGCCTGAAATATATATATAAAAGATTGAAAATAGATAGAAGTACAGTTCACATCTGTATTTTTCTTTACCATCATTGATGTGTTTTCAAATACTGAAAATTCATTCTTTGATGTTCTCGCAACCTATGCTGAGTGACTTATATACTCTCTTTAATACTTAATATTAATACTTTAATATACGGGAGTCTTCTAGACCAGCTCCCTCTTGAACTTTCCATCTTTCTGTAATAATATCACCATGAGACTAGGCTTAAAATCTTAAGTATCTTTTACTGTATCATTTCTGTCTCTAATCAGTTGCCAAGTCCCTCATTTTTTTCTTTTTCTTACATTCATTTCTTTTTATTTTCTTTGTGTATAATCTTGTCTTACAGTCCCTAGGCTTTTGTATTTCACAGGTCTGCAGAGTAAAAATATGAGTGAAATGAAGTAAAGTTGAGAGCAATATAAAGGCATATCAACTTTTATATACATAGTATTCATTTTCCTCATTTTGCTGTAGGCCATTAAAAAAATCATCATTGGCTAGTATCTATCCTCAATTTCCTTTCCTTGGCATACTTACCCCTTAAAATATTTTCCTTAAAATATTTTCCTTAAAATATTCCGTCCATACTTTTAATACTCAGATCATATGCCACCTCATGAAGCCTTTCCTAATTATACTGAGCTCATGACTTTATATGTTCATCACAGTGACTCACAGTATAGTCATTTTGTGTAACTTCTTCCCTTCTGAGTTGTATTCTTCAGGGCAAGGAGTAGTACTTATGTACAGATATCTTTTAGGTATACATTAGAATGAATGAAGCTATTGTACTTTTAGTTATGTTTAACTTAAGATCCACCTAGGAAGGAGTGATTTTGCTTTTCTGTCATTATCTGTTTGGTTAACCATGACCAAATATCTGTTGGCTTTGATATCGGAAATATTTGTGGTTAACATTTCCTTCTTTTTCCCTTTCCTCAGATGAACAGTGTTATGAGACATGTGTCATATGGCGGGAAATTCGGTTCTCCACATCTGGATCAATCAGGATTTTCCCCATCAGTTCAGTCACATAATCATACTTTTAACCAGTCTTCAAGCTCCCAGTGGCGCCAGGATACGCCATCATCACAGCGTAAAGTCAGACAAAATTCTCATCCCTATGTAGCAGATAGACATTATAGCCGTGAAAAGCGTTACTCTGATCCCTCCTCTGACCACCATTACAGAGGAAGCAGAGATGATTTCTTCTATGAAGATAGGAATCACGATGGCTGGAGCCATGACTATGATAGCAGAAGAGACAGTGGTAGAGATGGAAAATGGCGCTCATCTCGACACTAACAAGTGTTGAAAGGACGTTGTTTTTATAGGGTCATTCTAGGCCCTTTTGGCTAAGTTGGTGTGGGACTGTTTTGTTAAAACTGTACAGAGCGCCTTTACAAGTTGCCACATTTCTTTATAAAGATTTTTAAACCTATAGTTACAGTCTAATAAGAAATGAGAAGAATTGTGGTTCCAGTTTTATTACATTAATAACCTTTCACCTCAGGGTTTTGTGTAGAGGAAAGGGTTTTATGCAAAAGAAAATGCCGCAATTCGTAATCATTTTAGACAGTTGAGGAAGGGATATATTATATGGATTGGTTGTATTATAAAGCAAATATTTTAATTATCTGTGATCTTTTTGTATTGCAAGATGTTTCTTGTTAGCAAATCAGATTTTAGTGTATCAGAAAACATTCAAGGTGATAGTCTGAAATGACTGTCAGTATTTTGTTAATAAATGAGAAAATGTAATTTCAGTGATTCATTTTACTAACATTTTATTTGAGAAAGCTTATTGGTAAAGTTTGGGGATAAATCATATTGTTTAACCTCTTAGAGAATTTAAGTGTAAGTTCTGTGACATGCTTTTTTTGAGTTTTACTCAAATTGAACATGTAAGTAATCAATCTACACATGCTATTTCATTCTAAAATTTTAGAATTGCTCATTAAATCATGTTTGATGTATGATTGAATTCACTCAGGAAGTTAAATATCTCTAAATGTATTTTTTTACATTAAAAATACAGTGTTAGTGTAAATCCCCTTTTCAAGAATAACAAAAACGTAAATACATAGATAAATGGTAAAATGTTTTACTGAAAGTATACTCTTTTGGAAAAAAGGTTCACAAAGCCTTTAGGTGCTGCCTCTGTCACTCAAACTTGACACATTTTATTTTGGAGATTGTACAGGTTGCTCTTTTGTTTGAACATTTGAAAGAATTTAGTCTTAAACATTTTCTGATTTTAAAAACTTTTATCTATCAAGACAGTGTTTCCCTTTTATTGTACAACTTGTTTATAAAAATTGTTTATAAAAATTCATTCCTTGAAAAATCTGGATCCTTTGTAATATTAACCACAGCATTTGTACTATGTTGCTTTTTAATATATTGAAAACATGAAAAGGAAAGATGTGTCTTATTTTTTTGACATCACTAACTTTAGAGACATTGTACACAAAGTTAGCAACGCGCTTTAATCAGTGATCACCTGGTGTTAAGAAGGCCGCTACTTAGTGCATGCTGAAGTGTACCTTTTGTACATATCAAACTTAATATGTACAAAATGTTAATTTTAGAATCAAAGTTTCAGTGATACATGGATTATGGTTCTGAACACTAATCTAATTTAGTGACTCTCCCTGGTCTCTAGGAGTTTGTGTGCATTCAGGTTTTCTCTGTTTCTAAATGCTTGTAGTTTTTCTGTGTCTAGATAAGTGAGCTGTCTAATTACTCAGAATAGAGAGTTAAGATCAAAGTTTCTGTTTGCTTAAGCAGTTAGTTTAGTAGTAGAAGTATTTGTTTCTAATGAGCCTGTTATTTTTAGGTTGAAAATTTATCCGGTAATATTTGCAGATATTAACAAAGATTAATACTGCTTTATTGCAAGTTATCTATGGGTCAGAGCCGTTCCTATTGATTCACAGGTGATCCTGGTTCAGAATAATTTTTTAAATGGCTTTTGGGGCACCAAACACAAAAACACAAGGTGTTCTGCAAAATAAGGGTTCTGTAATCAGATGTTTCCTAAACATTACATACCAACGCTGTGTGACTTGCTCTTAGAGAGTGACAGAGAGCACCATAAAGCTGTTGACAAGTACTACAGTGAAGAAGTCTGTTTATACTTAACCTAGTATTTTCAAAATTTAATTGACCTTTAGTTTACCCTTTTATACATAACACATAGTGAGACCCCAAAGAATCTTTGACTCTACACTTTTTCATCCAATCAACCATCAGATTTTTTTGTACTGCTTTCTGATTATGTTGTGTAGGCCCATGTTCCCCCTACCAACTGCCACTATCCTTGAAGGGACAATTGCCACCTCAACAAGATTATTCCAACAGCATCGTAATGTTGAAGTACCAATTTATCTATTCTCATGGTACCCTGTATTTCTCTTGTCATAGCCTTTATATTGTGTTGTCATTTTATTTGTATGGGACCAAATCTTATACATCATTGAATTCTCAGTATCCAGTGCCTGGCGTATATATAATATATGCTAAATTTTTGATGAATAAACAAAGCAACACTTAGCAAATGATTGAATTAAAAAGGAGACTTCAACAAAGGAAACTTCTTTTTAAATAGATTTCCTAACCCTGAACCATCATTGCATCCTATTATAAAGACAACTACAATGTATTGTGCCTTTAATACATCCTAGAATTCTATTTTTCAAATTTTTAACAAGTTTTGGATCTGTATTCATGAGGTTTTCTTAAATATCTCAGTTTGGTTTTGGAATTAATGGTTCTAGTTTTGTAGAATTAGTATGCTTACCTTTTTCTATGCCCTCGAAAAAATTTGAATAACATAGGAATTATCTGTTTTTTTAAAGACTTGTTAAACTCATTTATAAAACTATCTGGGTCTTAGAAGTAACTGATTACCTTCTCAATTTCTTTTATGGTTAGTTACTGATCTATTCAGGCTTTCTACTTTCTCAGAAGTCAATTTGAACAATTGATACTTTTCTAAAAGATCATTCTCTCTGTCCAAATTTATTGCTATACTGTTGTACATGGATTTCTTATAATTTTTCTAAAATTCTCTGGTTATAGTCCCGTTTTAGTTCCTCATATATTTTACCTTCCCTCCCACACTCTGTTCAGACCTTCTAGAGGCTGTGCTGTTAGGTATTTTAATTTGTATCTGTATAAGCCCCAGACTGCATTGTTTTTTTTTTTGTTTGTTTTCTTGATGTTTTGGTTAAAACAGGTTCTCTTTTAAGGAGATTTAAGTAAGAAAAAAATTTACATATTTTTCCCATAGTTTCCATTTCTGGAGCTCTTTGTTCCTTTTTGTAGATCCGTTTAGCCATCTGTTATTCTGCTTGGAGAACTTCTTTTGATATTTCTTACAGTGCTGGTGATAAATTCTTTTAGCTTTCGTATGTCTGAAAATTTCTCACCAGTTTTGAATTTTTTTTTTTTGCTGGCTAGAGAATTCTAAGTTGACAGTTTCTTTTCTTTCAATACTTTAAAAATGTGACTCCTTTGTCCTCACATTTTTTATTGTAAGAAATCTGCTGTCATGTACATAATGTACCATTTTTCTCTGGGTGGTTTTGGGCGATTTGATTTTAATGTGCCTTAATGTAGTTTTCTCCGTGTTCCTTTTGCTTGGGGTTCATTGAGCTGCATGGATCTGTGGGTTCATAGTTTTCATCAAATTTGGAAAAATTTTGGCCATTATTCAAAAATAATTTTTTTGTCCTCACTTTCTTCTTCCTTGGAAACTCCAGTTACACTTACGTGAGGCTGCTTGCTATTGTCCCATAGCTCGCTGGTGTGCTGCTTATTTTTAAAATTATTTTCCTCTTGGATAGTTTTATTGCTATGTCTTGAAGTCCACTAATTTTTTTTTCTGCAGCCCCTAATCAGCAATTAATTCCAATATAATCTTCATGCTAGACGTTGTAGTTTTTTTCTCTAGAAGTTTTATTTGGGTCTCTCTTTTTCTGATTATTTCCTGCCCCTCCCCCAGCTTTAAGGAGGTACAATTGACAAAATTGTAACATTTAAAGTATACAACATGATGATTTGATATACATTGTGAAAGGATTCCCTCATTAACACATAATTTGATCTTTTTTATATCTTCACTGTATTTACTTAAATTTTCAACCTATAAAGTCATAGTAATTCTAGTGCCCTTGTCTGCTAATTCTGATATTTTTGTCAGTTCTGGGTTGGTTTCTATCCGTTCACTCTCTTATTATTGGGTGTATTTTCCTGCCTCTTTGCATGCCTAGTAATTTTGGTTGGATGCCAGGCATTGTGAATTTTACCTTATTGGGTGCTTGATATTTTGTGTTTCTATAATATTCTTGAGCTTTCTTCTGGAGCACAGTCAAGTTACTTATAAACAGTTGTATGCCTTCAGGACATGCTTTAAAGATTTGTTAGGCAGGATTTGAGAACTATTTAGCCTAGGGTTAATTCACCTCATTACTGAGGCAAGACTCATGGAGACTCTAACAGGTGCTTCATGAATTATGAAGTTTTTCAGTCTGTCTAGCGGGAACAGATACTGTTGAGGTTTCTGTGTGAGTGCTGAGTAGTATTCCCTCTAATTCTTCGGGGCAATTCGTTCCCCAGCCCTGGGTAGTTTCTTCAAATCTATATGCTGATCAATACTGTCATGAATACTGGAGGAAAGGTGCAGATGCGTGTTTTCTCCCTGTGCAACTCAATCCTCTTCAACACTGTGCACTGGACATTCTAGCTGCCTTGGTTTCCTGGACTCTCTTGGTTTCCAGTTTTATCTCCTCAAATCAGGGAGTTTGCCAGGCTCTGCCTGCCCTGCTCCCCACTACACTGCATCCTGAAGATTCCCCCAAGGCAGTAAACTGAGGCAATTGTAGGGCGCACCTCATTAGTTTCCTGTTTCTTAGGGGTCACTGTCCTTTGTACTTGACGTCTGTTGTCTTGTCTGTGTACTGGTTGTTCCAGACAGGAGGGTACATCTAATCTTTGTTATTCCATCTTGACTGGAAGTGGACGTTAATCCGTGAGTTTTGACACGTAGTGCACTCACCATTCTTCATTTTATCTTTTTTATTTTTTTGTTTTTGTTATAGTCATAATAGATCCTACAATATCGAATTTTAAGAGTATTTTTATCTTTTCAATTTTTTTATTCAGGTAACGTTGGTTTATAATATTGTATAGATTTCAGGTGTACAACATTATAACTTGACATCTGTATATACTACAACGTGCTTACCACTAAAAGTGTAGTTGCCATCTATGTAATTGACCCCCTTTACCTATTTCTCCCTTCCTTCATCCTCCTTTTCCTCTGGTAATCACCAGTCTGTTGTCTGCTTCTATGAGTTTGTTTTTGTTTTGTTTGTTCATTTGTTTTTTATATTCCACATGAGTGAAACCACTTGGTATTTGTCTTTCTCCGTCTGACTTATTTTGCTTAGCATAATATGTTCAAGGTTCATCTGTGTTGTTACAAATGGCAAGATTTCATCTTTTTAATGGCTAAGTAGTATTCCACTGCATATGCATATACCACATCTTCTTTATCAATTCATCATCAGTGGGCACTTTTGTTGTGTCCATATCTTGGCTATTGTAAATAACACTGAAATGAACATAGAGGTGCTTAAATGTTTTCAAGTTAGTGTTTTCATTTTCTTTGGATAAATATTCAGAAGTGGAATAGCTGGATCTATTCTTAATTTTTTGAGGAATCTCCATGCTGTTTTCCATAATGGCTGCCCCAATTTACCTTCCCAATTCCCACCAACCGTGCATGTGGGTTACCTTTACTCCACACCCTCTCCAACATTCTTTATTTCTTGTCTTTTTGATAATAGCTGTTCTAGTGGGCATGAGGTGATATCTCATTGTGGTTATTATTTGCATTTCCCTAATAATTAGTGATGTTGAGCATCTTTTTATGTGCCTATTGGCCATCTGTATGTCTTTTTTGGGAAAATCTCTATTCAGATCCTCTGCCTGCTTTTTAATCGTTTTTTGTTGTTGTTGAGTTGTATGAGTTCTTTATATATTTTGGATATTAACCTCTTATCAGATATGCGATTTGCAAATATTTTCTCCCATTCAGTAGGTAGTCTTTTTGTTTTATTGATGGTTTCCTTTGCCGTGCATAAGCTTTTTAGTTTCATATAGTCTCATTTGTTTATTTTCACTTTTGTCTTCCTTTTGGAGACATACCCAAAAGATATAGCTAAGACCGAAGTGAAAGAGTGTACTGTCTAGGTTTTCTTCAAGGAGTTTTAGGTTTCATGTCTTACATGTAAGTCTTTAATCTGTTTTAGTTAATTTTTGTGTACCGTGTAAGATAATGGTCTTCTTTCATTCTTTTGCATGTGGCTATTCACTTTTCCCAGCACCATTTATTGAAGAGACTTTCCTTTCTCCACTGTATATTCTTGGATCCTTTGTCATAAATTAGTTGTCCATATATGTGTGGGTTTATTTCTGGGCTCTCAACTCTGTTCCATTGATGTGTGTCTGTCTGCTGCCAATATCATACTGTTTTGGTTACTATGACTTTTTAGTGTAGTTTGAAATAAGGGAGTGTGATACCTTTGGCTTTATTCTTTTTTCTCAAGATTGCTTTGGCCATTTGGAGTCTTGTTGTTCCATATAAATTTTAGGATTTTTTGTTCTATTGTTGTGAAAATTGCTTTTGGGATTTTGATAGGGATTACATTGAATCTGTAGCTTGCTTTAGCTAATATGGACATTTTAACTATGTTAATTTTTCCAATCCATGAGCATGGAGTATCTTTCCATTTCTTTGTGTCTTTTTCAATTTCTTTCAATAATGGCTTATATTTTCAGTGTATAGGTCTTTCACGTCCTTGGTTAAATTTATTTCTAGGTATTTTATTCTTTTTGTTGTGATTGTAAATGGGATTGTTTTTTAAATTTCTCTTATAGTTTGTTGTTAGTATATAGAAATGCAATAGATTTTTGTATTCTGATTTTGTACCCTGCAACTTTACTGTATTTGTTTATTATTTCCAATAGATTTTTGGTGTAGTATTAGGGTTCTCTATCTCTAAAATCATGTTATCTGCAAATAATGACAGTTTTACTTCTTCATTTCTAACTTGGATGCCTTTGATTTTTCCTTTTTGCCTAATTGCTCTGGCTAGCATTTCTGGTATTGTTTTGAATAAAAGTGGCGAGAGTGGGCACCCTTATCTTTTTTCCTGATCTTAGAGGAAAAGCTTTCAGTTTTTCACTGCTGAGTATGATGTTGGCCGTGGGTTTGTCATATACAGCCTTTATTATGTTGAGGTACTTTCCTTCTATACCCATTTCATTGAAAGTTTTTATCATAAATGGATGCTGAATCTTATCAAATGCTTTTTCTGCATCTATTGAGATGACCATACGATTTTTATCCTTTAATTTGTTAATGTAGTGTATCAGGTTGATTGATTTGAGGATGTTGAACCATCCTTGTGTCCCTGGAATGAGTCCCACTTGGTCATGGTGGATGATCCTTTTAATTATTGTTGTATTTGGTTTGCTAATACTTTGTTGAGAATTTTTGCATCTGTGTTCATGTAAGATATTGGCCTGTTATTTTCTTTTTTCTGTTGTCTTTGTCTGGGTTTTGTATCAGAGTAATGTTGGCCTTGTAAAATGAGTTAGGAAGTCTTCCCTCCTCTTCAGTCTTTTGGAGGAGTTTGAGAAGGATAGGTATTAAATCTTTTTTGAATGTTTGGTAGAATTCACTAGTGAAGCCATCTAGTCCTGGACTTTTGTTTTTTGGGAGGTTTTTGATACTCTAATTAGTCTATTCAGATTTTCTATTTCTTTATGGCTCACTCTTGGAAGGTTGTTTGAGTCTAAAAATTTATCCATTTCTTCTAGATTTTCTAGCTTCTTGGTAGATAGCTGTTTGCAGTAGTCTCTTAATTATCCTTTGTGTTTCTGTGGTATCCATTGTAACTTCCCCCCTTTTCTTCCTGACTTTATTTATTTGAGCCTTCTTTCACTTTTCCTAGTGAGTCTAGCTAAAGGTTTATCAATTTTGTTTAGTTTTTCAAAGAACAAACTCTTAGTTTCATTGATTTTTTTTTCTATTGTCTTTTTAGTCTCTGTTTCATTTATTTCTGCTCTGATTTTTATTATTTCCTTCCTTCTACTGACTTAGGTTTCATTTGTTCTTCTTTTTCTAGTTCCTTTAGGTGTAAGATTAGATTGTTTGTTTGAGACTTTTCTTGTTTCTTGAGGTAGGCCTGTATTACTATCAACTTCCCTCTTAGTACCACTTTTGCTACATACCAAAGATTTTGGTATGCCATATTTTCATTTTCATTTGTGTCCATTTATTTTTTTATTTCTCCTTTGATTTCTTCATTGATCCAGTAGTTGTTTAGTAGTGTGTTGTTTAATCTCCACATATTTGTGATTTTTCCAGTTTTCTTCCCATAGTTGATTTCTAGTTTTATACTGTGGTGGTCGGAAAGGATGCTTGATATAATTTCAATCTTCTTAAATTTTTGAGACTTGTTTTGTGTCCCAACATGTGGTCTGTCCTTGAGAATTCTATGTGCACTTGAGAAGAACATGTATTCTGCTGTTTTGGGATAGAATGTTCTGTGTATATTTATTAAGTTTACCTGGTTTAATGTGTCATTTAAGGCCAATGTTTCCTTATTGTCTTTCTGTTTAGATGATCCATTCATTGATGTAAGTGGGATGTTAAAGTCCCCTACTATTATTATATTGCTTTCAATTTCTCCCTTTAGTATGTTAATAGTTACCTTATATATTTTGGTGCTCCTATTTGGGGTGCATATATATTAATAAATGTTATGTCTTCTTGTTGGCTTCTCCCCTTTATCATTATATAATATCCATCTTTGTCTCTTGCTTCACTTTTTGGCTTGAAGTCTATTTTGTATGATGTAAGTGTGGCTACACTGACTTCTTTTGGTTGCACATTCTTCATTTTAAATGGTTCGTATTTTTAGTCTTGATTTTTCTCTCTAATTTGAGTTATTTAGATTTGTTTTATTTCTAAATGACTTTTTTCTCCGTTCTTCTATAGTGACTTCTAATTTTCTAGCCATGTGGAGAATGTGGCCAATGTCATAAAAACTTATAGAGAGACAAACCAGATCATTAACTGGATGATCACAGGATTTTTGTAGGTTGCCTGGCAATGAGCTAGCAGGGCTGACCCCATGGCCCAAGCTTACGTCTCCAGAGGTTGCTGAGGGAACCTGGAACCACACCCATCATCCTTGGCTGGCCTTCCTGCCTGTGAGCTCCATCCTGCACTATGTGATGCACGCATGGTGTTTGCCTGAGGGTTTCTTTTCCCAACTTTCATAATGGTTCCATTCATGTTGGAAAAACACTTATTTTCTCTGTTTCAAAATTCTGTCTTTACAAAATGCTCTCTAAGCTGACAAGATTTGTAAATCAAAAAAGTCAGAAGGGGGAGTCATTTAAAAAATAGAAATTACAATGTATGCATTTCATTTTAATTAAATAAACATTAATATACATTCATTTGCCAATCTTTTGATGCAGGGCCAAGGCCTTTTCCTTAAGTCTAGATACACTGATTGGAGTTCAGTGGCCTCTCTTGTATAAATCACTACTGACTCCATTGCCTATAATTTCCATTTTGGGTTCTTTATAGTGGAATGCAAATGTAGAGAAACTTGAGAAGCATTCAAGTTTCCTAGGATTTGCATCCAATTTTTTTTTTTTTACAGCTGTCTTGCTCACACTTTGCTGTCTGACAGCAAATTTTCGTAGTGACCTCACTGAATCTGTACAAAGTATTCAACTAGTTTTCTAGAAATAACTACCATTTTTCACATTTGTATTTACATTTCACGTTCATTCACATTCATATTTTATTGGTTTATATAGTATTTAAATTAAGAACTTATATTAATAAGAGCTAGCATAAGCAGGTTTGGAATAGCTTAACTTGTAAGAGCAAGGATGGGTGAACATACAAGAGTGACGTACTAGTCTCTAGCCTTCAGCATGTCAAGGACATTGACAGTTATTACGGAAAGAATAGAGAACATCAGTTACATGCAGTTAAAGGAGTTAAACATGCTTCTAATACGATACATAAGCCTGTTAATTACATGTTTCAAATCCTATATATTTTTCTCTTCTTGATCTCTTAATTCTGAAAGAGATCACTTTAATTTGTCATTTTCTTGAGTAACATATCCTGAAGTTAGTATATATCCTGAGGATATGCTAGCTGCAAAAAGAAGTATAACGTTTTTTCACCAGATACTGTAAGTTTTGTCCATGTATATATCCTTGACCCATTTTCATGCTCTTAACTTTGAATTTTATTGTGTTTTATATTACTATTTCACATCTTTATTTTTGTTAATATTTACCTGTCTGTGTCTATTGGTTAACTTTTAACACTTCCACGTCACTTGATTTTAGGAATACTTCTTATATTAAGATATGCTTTGATTTATTCCTGCTATACTTCTTTGTGTGTGTTTGTTTGTAAGATTGGTCACCTTTTCTTTGTTCCTTTTCTTCCTTCTAGCGTAGCATTTTATAACCCTGGAGGCATACTAGAATCACCTAGCAACCTTTCAGAAACAATTTGATGCCTAAACTTTACCCCAGAACCTCAGAGGAGGAGAGTGTTCTCAGTGTGTAAAAAGATTCTGATGTGCAGTCAGTGTTGGAAACCCTAGAGTCTACTATTTCTGTTCCTGCAATGCTTCCCCTTAAAGTCTCAACAGTCGCATTTAAATTTATAGTTTTCTATCAATGAATAGACTGAAACAGTTGTGGCGGTCAAGGTAAAATCAGAGAGGCAGAACTAAGAGTGATAGAGAATAAGGGACTCATAGGGATTCAGTCTCAGGCAGTTGTGTTTGCTGGCGGAGCAATCTGTGGCCCTGCCTCTGGTGTCCGGCCTGAAGTCATTGTAGGTTAGCCACACCAGCAGTTGGGAAGGAAGGCTGAACAAGAACAGAAGCAGAGACAAACTGGAAACCGCTAGGAAGAAAAAATGGAGGCTGCATCTGTCTCTCATTACTTTACCTTAGATGACTTGGATGACCTGAAGCCTGCGGGCGTAGCTGGCACTCTTAGCTTAGAACTACACGTATGTTTGGGCCAGGACTCAGAGAAGTTGGAGGAAATGTGGCAGGAGCTGGAGGAGCCATAGGCCGGGTGCTGCCCCACACCAACAAGGTGAGCCAGGAGATCAGCAACAATGTGCACGAGGTACGCAGTGCCTGGCACCCTCCACCAGTCTTCCAGAGTGTAAGAAATATGGCCGCTGCTTTCCTTCTGACTAACAAATCTCAAGCAAATTTCTCTTGTGGTCAACTGCATCGCAATTCTGACTCTAACTACTAGGAGTTAGGGGCTTAGTCCTCTAGGAGACTGCCCTCATTTCAGACACCAACCACAAACTCAGAGATTCCCAGGCCACCCGCACTTCTGACCAATTGGTTACAAACTTGGGGGTTCCCACTAGCCCCTTCAGATTTTATAAGTCACTAGAATGATTCACAGAACTCAGGAAGGAGCTATACTTATGGTTGCACTTTTATTACAGCAAAAGGATATAAATCAAAACAGACAAAAGAAGAGATGTATAGGGTGGAGTCTGGGAGGGTCTCCAATGGGAAGCTTCCATGTCACCTCCCCATGGAATCAGGATGCATCATCCTCCTGGCACATCAGTGTGTATTACCAGCCAGGAAGCTTATCCAAGCTCTGTGTCAAGTGTTATTGGGTTTCATTACACAGGTATGATTGCTTGAATTCTTGGCCATAGATTGAACTCGATTTCTAGCCCCATTCCCTCCCAGGACGTCAGACTGATATCATGTGGCTCAAAGCCTCAATCCTCTAATCACATGATTGCTCTTTCCAGTATGGCCAGCCCCCATCCTGAAACTGTCTAGGGGCCCACCATCAATAACGAAGGCACTCCTATCACTTGGGAAATGCCAAGAATTTAGAGGTTCCCTCCCAGGAACCGGGAACGAAGGTCAGTCAAATTCCTTACACTACAACACCAACTCTAAGTGGGAACTAGACAGAGAAGGGAATTCTGGGAAACAGTTCCCTTTAGCTAACGATGACACAGTACAAAACCACCCCAGCAGTATTATGTCTGACTCCCCTGCATGCCACCAAGAGAATACCTGTAACATACTTCTACTTTCCCTGCTGTCCTCTCCCACCGCAGCTACAGACCGCCTCCAATACTTTATCACAATCACTTAGATTTTAGTTTCAGATTGCCATTAATATTTTTAAATATTATCCCTTCTCTTGACAAGGAGTTATTTCTTAACTCCTTATTTATTATACTATATTGTAAATTTTTATAACTATAGATTTATTATATTATATTGTATAATATTTGAAATAAATAAAAAAATATTTAAAATTTCACACGTCTAAGGAGAAAGCTGGATTACCTGAGAAATTTAAAACGATATATATCATATTTGCTTTGGGTCTTGGTATATTTACATGTAGATGGGAATGACTTTTTCCCAACAGATAACACTTATTGAGTGTTCAACTTATGACTGTTTTGCAGAAGAGAAAGTTAACTTAGAGAATTTAGATAACTTCTCCGAGATGACACAGTGGTGGAGACTCGATTCATAGCCAGTCAGTCTGATCCCAGAGATCAATCAAGCTTTTAACTATTCTTATTTTACTCATGTGTGACAGCACCAAAGATAGATCAAATGTTTTGAATTCTTGCATTTCACATTTAAAATGAGAAATTATTTATTTTTATAATTTTGGTATTTTTTTCCTTCTGTAAATAATAGTAAAAAGATGCCAGTGAGGGGCCGGCCCAGTGGTGCAGTGGTTAAGTGCGCACATTCCGCTTCGGTGGCCCAGGGTTTGCAGGTTCAGATCCTGGGTATGGACATGGCACCGCTTGGCAAGCCATGCTGTGGCAGGCGTCCCACATATAAAGTAGAGGAAGATAGGCATGGATATTAGCTTAGGGCCAGTCTTCCTCAGCAAAAAGAGGAGGACTGGCAGTAGTTAGCTCAGGGCTAATCTTCCTCAAAAAAAAAAAAAAATGCCAGCGATATAACTGCTTCTGCCACAATTACAGTTGTAGATAGTTTTTATTCTCAATAAATGAAAAAATCAAATTGGATAGAATCTTTATTATATTTATCTTAATATTTGTTTTTGAAATACAAAGACCTATTGATATACCATTTAAAATGTGTTTATTAGCATTACTTTAAAAATTTTTTATTTCTTTGAATAGATTTGCATGGTTCAAAGCTAAAACTGTATTAAAAGGTGTATGTTGAGAAGTCTTGCACCCACTCCTGTCCTGTCCCTTCCACCTCATTAACTACCAGATCCCAGTAAGGAACCACTTTATTAGTTTGTGTCCTTCAATTATTTATTTATTTTTTTTGCTGGGATAGATTTGCCTTGAGCTAATATCTGTTGCCAGTCTTCCTCCTCTGTTTTTTCCCCTCCCCAAAGCCCCATTACATAGTCGTATACTCTAGTCGTAAGTCCTTCTAGTTCTTTTATGTGAGCCACTGCCACAGCATGGCTACCGACAGACAGGTGTGGTTCCACGCCCGGAACCAAACCAGGGCTGCTGAAGCAGAGCACGCCAAACTTTAACCACTAGGCCATTGGGGCTGGCTCCAATCATTTCTTTATGAAAATATATTTTCATTTTCCCTCTTTTCTTTCATATGCTGCTTTTTGCACTTAACAATATAACCTGGAGATCTTGATTTGTGATTATTTGAATGCAGTGTGTATGTGTGTGTGTGTGTGCGAGGAAGATTGGCCCTGAGCTAACATCTGCTGCCAGTCTTTCTCTTTTTGCTTGAGGAAGGTTGTTGCTGAATTAACATGTGTGCCAATCTTCCTCTGCTTTTTCATATGGGATGCCACCACAGCATGGCTTGACAAGTGGTGCTAGGTCTGTGCCATGGATCTGAACCTGCAAACCCTGGGCCGCCAAAGTGGACTGTGTGAACCCAGCCACTACACCACCAGGTCGGTCCCTTGAATGCAATTTTTACGTACCTGTTAGAGAACATCCTTCAGCAAATTTGCAGAATTATTATGATTTTTATGTGCCTTATTACCTTGTTTTATTTCAACATCAGTGCACCTTATAATTTCTTTTTAAACAAATATAATAAGTATAATGTTATATTTATTATGTGGCTCAAAGCCATTAATATTTCTTTGTTTAAGAAACAGAGGCTGGCCCAGTTCCTGTTGGTGAAGGTAAAAATGTATGTATCTCATTAGTTCCCAGTTATGTAACAAACCACTGCAAAACCCAGTGGCTAAAAAAAACAATCATTTGGCCAGGACTCAACTGGGCTGGCTCTTCTTTGCTTCACTTAGCATTTGAGGTGACTCAGATGGGGACTGGAGGATCCAGTTTGAAGATGAGAGGTGCTGAAATACCCACTTTGAAGATGACTGACTCACACAGCTGTCAAGATGGTGCTGGCGATTGGCTGGGGGCTCAGGCAGGGCTGGAACCCGGGTGCTTTGGTTCCTCTCCATGTGGGCCTGCTTGGGCTTCCTTTCAGCATGGTGGCTGGGATCCAAGAGCGAGCATCCCAAGAGAGCAAGGTGGAAGTATATGGCATTTTACGATCTAGCTTGTAAATCACTTCTGCTATACTCTGTTGGTCAAGGCAGTCACAGTGGTCCACCTATGTTCAAAGAGAGGGGCCACAGGGCCCACTGAGCAATCAGAGGAGTTTGAAGGTCATACTGTAAGAAAAGAATGTGGAACAGAAGCTATTGTTATGACCATCTTTTAAAAATTTAATCTGCCACACCATTCTTCCAGGAGCTGAATTCTGCCAACAATACCACTAAAAGCAACTACTATTGTTCCTTTCTAGCAATTCAATGTTTAATTTTTTCTCATTTAAGTGCTTAATCCATTTAGATTTTATTCTGGTGTAAATTGTAAAGTCAATTGAATTTTTTTCCAGACTTTTTTCTACCCAGTTACTGACAATATTATTAACCCATCTTTTCCCCTCTTATATGAAATGGTGTCATTATCATATTCTAAATTCCTCCATTGTATTAGGTCTATTTCTGGACTGTATAGTCTATATTTAAATGTCTGGCTATTCATGCCCTAAAACCTAACTATTGCAGGGCTAGTTTCTCCCCCAACCCATCATTTTTCTTTTTCAGAATTTTGCTGGCTAATTCTTTCATGTTTATATTTCTATGTGAACTTTATAATCACCATGTCTAGTTTTAAACCAGTCTATTGGTATTTCCATCAAAATAGTAATTATTTTTTAGTTTATTTTTTTTTGTGAGGAAGAGTGGCCCTGAGCTAACATCTGTGCCAGTCTTCCTCTATTTTATGTGGGATGCCACCACAGTGTGGCTTGATGAGCGGTGCTAGGTCTGAAACTGGAATCTGAACCTGAGAACCCGGGCCACCGAAGCAGAGCACGCAACCTTAACTGCTATGCCACCAAGCGGGCCCCTCAAAACGGTAATTATTGATTTTTAAATTAATGTTATTAATGAGTTTGCATATTTTTGCCTCTTTGTATCAGCCAATTATATTTCTTTATGAATTGTCTGTTCATATCCTTTGTCCATTTTCCATTAGGGTTTTGATTCTTATTATTGACCTGTGAAAGCTTTTTGTATTTAAGAATACCAGAGCTTTGTTTAAAATATTTCTTGTGTTTTCTCCAATCAGTTAATTTTGCTTCTGATGTTTTTTAAGTTTTAAAATAAATAATAAACATGTGTTGGTGCTGGCCCGGTGGCACAGCGGTTGAGTTCGCACATTCCACTTCTCAGCATCCCGGGGTTCACCGGTTCGGATCCTGGGTGTGGACATGGTACCGCTTGGCAAAAGCCATGCTGTGGTAGGCGTCCCACATATAAAGTAAAGGAAGATGGGCATGGATGTTAGCTCAGGGCCAGGCTTCCTCAGCAAAAAGAGGAGGATTGGCAGTAGTTAGCCCAGGGCTAATCCTCCTCCAAAAATAATAATAATAATAATAATAATAAACGTGTGTGTATTTGTATCTGTGCATGCACGTGCGTGGGTAGGGGGAGTGAAAGCTAACGATCTTTTCTTACGTGGTTTATTCTGCTATTTGAGATTTATATATTCTTTCTCTACTCCAAAATAAATGAAACACTTTTTTCACGATTTTTTTTGACTTTGTTTTTATATTTACCTGTTTAATCCATTTAAAATTTATTTTAGTTTATTGTATGAAGTTCTGATTGAACTGTTTTTTTCCCTAGTCAGTTTCTCCAACACTATTAAACAAATGCCTTATTTAACTATTTTTTCAGAATTCAAAATATGATCAAGAAAAGACTATGTTTCAAGTCTGAAGAAAAATCTAATATTGATTTTGACTGTGATCGTGTGAAGCCTGTAAACTAATGTAGGATGCGGCCTGAATGTGAAATGATTTGTTGCAGAGTGTAAGCACAAGTCACAGGCATAAGTCCTCTACTTTATATTTTAAGAAGGTAGAGCCTTCTGCCAAATTTGATGATCTATAAGTTTTTGTGTTTTTTTGAGGAATATTAGCCCTGACCTAACATCTGCCACCAATCTTCTTTTTTGCTGAGGAAGACTGGCCCTGAGCTAACATCTCTGCCCATCTTCCTCTACTTTATATGTGGGACGCCTGGCACAGCGTGGCTTGCCAAGCAGTGCCATGTCCGCACCCAGGATTCGAACCCGCAAATCCTGGGCTGCTGAAAGGGAACATGCAAACTTAACCGATGCACCACCGGGCCAACCCCTCACATAATTTTTTCTAAAGAAATAAATAGGTGATTAGCGTCAGAGCAGCCCCTAAAACCAAATAACCTAAAAACAAAGAGTCAACTTAAACAGGGCAATGGGAAAAGCCCAGTGCCGAAAAGTTCATTGGACATATTTATAGTTCTGTTTTCTGTCTCACTCAACTGACTCTTCTAGAAACATAACACAAAAGAAGGAATGGAAGGATAGCGGTTTTTGAATTGCGAAACATCCTGTTTTCTGTTTGTTATGCCCCTTGGGGAATTTTAAGAAGAGCCTAAAAAAAAAAAGTTTCTATTAAAACAAAACATTCTCAAATATCTGCCAAAATATATTTTCTCAGGGAGAAGCAAATGTAATAAATACTAATAAATGGTTATAATAAATAGTTAATACTAAATAGTTGTCATTTATGGAGAGTTTATAATGTGGCAGGTGCATATGCTGATTAAATCTTCACAGCAGCTCTAAAAAGTAGGAAGTAGTTGTTTCTTTCATTTTATAAGTGAAGAGAAAGAGATTGACACAGTTCTCATGACGAGCCCACAGTCACACAGTGGTAGAGGCAGCTTGAATGCAGACCTTTCCGCTTCCCAAACCCATGCTCTCAAACACTCCAGCAGCACACCTTCTTCTTCTTTTTTTCCAGATGAAGTGTTTCACTTTGGCAATAACTGTTTAGATGTGGTCAAAAAAGTGATAATTTATTAATTGTTTTATGTCTGTAATTTTTCAGTCCACATCCTTTCTCCTCAAAATGCAATTCGTAGACTATTTTAAGGTCAACAGAGAATCAGAAGATAGGAAATGGAAGATGTCTTCCTGTTCAGAATATTTAGGATTAGTAACCAAAGTGTTCTCTAAAGTGAAGCACGTATTTCTTACTGCTTTTATAGGAAGCCAAATAGATAAAATAAATTCCAACAATGAAGTAGTACGGAGGAGTTCACAGAGTCTGCATTTAAAGCAATACTTAAATTTAAAAGTACCACTTGGATAATTTTTGTAAAATAAAATGAATTTGTGCAATTAGGTGAAAGAAACAGGTCATGAAAATTTTTCGTTGTGGCAGGAGGTGACTAAAACTCCAAGGTAAATGCTAAGCTCTGAAGACCGTCTGATTTCATGAACATGCTTCTGGTGTATTAGTTTACTCTTATTTGTTGTTAATAACAATTTAAAAAGTACAGAAAGCCCATTTGATTTAAGCTGATTATGCAAATTTCCCAGCAATTATGTTTCCACATGAAGTTTGCTTGTTGTTGCAAGATTTCTCCCCTTTCAAAACTACATACTGAGTGTTATGCTTATTTAAAATTTAATGCAAGAGTTTGAAGATGGTACTTAATTTACTATGTAGAAATAAAGTTACCGTTGTCAGCACTTATGTTTGGAAAATTTTGTCAGGGTGATTTAATTATTTTAGAAAACAGTGATCATTCAAAGGAGATTTCACCTGGTAAAATGATAATTCTAAGGCTTGTCCCAACAGCTGTGCTTCTGTGTTTTGTTCTTCCAGAAACTTCTGCATACATCCTTACCTGCTTCACTCCTCTCTCCACTGCTTTCCCTTTCATTTCTTGAAGATTTTCTTTATCAGTGGCAGTGCAGTCTTTACTCTTAACAAACTTGTCTGCTCCTTTACTCCTTTCCTTCTGCTCTCTCCAAGGTATCAAGAAAGAACCTTTATTACCTGCTTTGTCAACTTGCAATTTTCTTGTTTCTTAAGCTGCAGCAGAATTTTGTGCTCTAATGACCAAATACAGTGACATCTTTCAGACCTCATCCTCAATTTGAGACTAATGACCTCACACCTTTGTGCAAACGTTTTCTTCCTTTATTTTCTGTAACGCTGCATTTTCTTGAACCTCTTCCTACCATTTTGATTAACAGTTATCTGTTTCTTTCTGAATTCCTTTCTTCACTCATGCTTTAAATATAGGCCATCTCCCAAGCGAGTTCTGTAGGGGTTAGGAATTGTGTTAGGTCATAAAAAACAGAGGCTCAAAATAGTGGTTTAACAAAGTAGAGATTTTTCTTTCACCAAACCAAGTTTCTAGCTAGTATGGAAGCTCCTCCAAGTCATCATGCATGGAGAGACCAAGGTTGCTCCGATCTTTCCGCGTCACCATCCTCACCACCATTCCCAGGCTCAAGATCACATCATGTTCCAGGACAGATGCCGGCGCTGTAGCCACCGTGTCAAAATTCCAGATATCGGGAAGGATGAAAAACACCTCCCAGTTACATCAATACCTTTCAAGACACCTTTTGGAAATCTGATAACATCATTGGCTAGAACTTATTCACATGACCACACCCTGCCACAAGGATGGCAAAGTGCCCTGTTACTAATGAAGAAAGAGAGAAGCGTATTTGATAGGTAATGACCAGTCTCTGCCACAATCTATTTTCTCAGACGCTGGCTACATGATCAGAAATGATCAGTTTTGGGGCCGGCCTGGTGGCGCAGTGGTTAAGTTTGAAGGTTCCACTTCGGCAGCCTGGGGTTCGCCGGTTCAGATCCCGGGTGTGGACATGGCACCGCTTGGCAAGCCATGCTGTGGTAGGCGTCCCACATATAAAGGAGAGGAAGAAGGGCACGGATGTTAGCTCAGGGCCAGTCTTCCTCAGTAAAAAGAGGAGGATTGGTGGCAGATGTTAGCTCAGGGCTAGTCTTCCTCAAAAAAAAAAAAAAAACAAAACAATAACAACGATTTACTTGTACTATTTATTAAGCACCTACCATGTGCCAGGTATTGTCTTCCCTTTACACATATGATCTCAAAATTTTACAATAATTCTTCAAATGAATTTGTGCTGTTACGGTTTTAAAGATGAGGGACATTAGTCTCAGAGATCAGAGTCAGCTAGTTTAAGGAGATATCGATAGAAATTAGCTGAGCTGGGGTTTGAATTCAGTTGGTTTGTCTCCGAAGCCTATTATTGTTTTCATTACACACGGCCCACGTTGAATGTTCGTGCTCATATTCTTTCGTCCAATACTTATTTAGACTGCTCTAGCTCGATTGTCATAATTTTCAGTGGCATTTACATTGGACTATTCAGAATTGTGTAACTGTCTACATTTGGCTGCAATGACAATTATTAATTGATTCAAGCTTTTATCAAGACACCTAGAGATCACCAGGTAAACCGGTCACACAGGGAGGTGGTTTATCAGCAGCCTGTGGGCGCATATGAGGTCACACTGACCGAAACAACTCAAACGTAACTCTCCGATGCCCTCCACTTGAACAACACAGGACCTCAGCAAAGGCCTGAGAAGCCTCCTGCCCAGGTATTCCTAGGGTTCCCAAACAAGTCCACCCCCCAGGACACTGCCTTTGCACTGGGTTGCCCATGTTGAATTTCTGTCCCAAATCTTAAAATTTTACTCCACCTTTTTTATGGAGAAATAAGAGAGGCCAGTCGCAAGAGGCCAGGACTATTATACCAGGGGTACTTCCTCCACATGGAAGCAAATATCAGGAGTGAGAAGGAACTTTCTTCTCTACTCCCCATCCCTGCTACTGCCTAGCTTCAGTTTTGTCTTTTTTCCCCCCTTCTTCTTCTTCTCCCCAAAGCCCCCCAGAACATAGTTGTATGTTCTAGTTGTGGTCCCTCTGGTTGTGCTGTGTGGGATGCCACCTCAATATGACCTGATGAGTGGTGCCCTGTCCACGCCCAGGATCCAAACCAGTGAAACCCTGGGCTGCCAAAGTGGAGTGCACGAACTTAATCCCTCGGCCCCGGGGCCGGCCCCAGTTTTGTCTTTTTTTATTTTGTTGTGCTAGAGGAGAACTCAAGCAGTGTTGTGTGATGCCATTATCCTATGTTCTTTTTATTGAAAGAGTTCTTTTAGAATACCCGCAGCCTCTCTGTTCTCCATAGGACTTAGACATGAGTCGAGTAGGGACTAAGGCAGGAGACAAATCCACGTGCTGGACACTGTGCTGTCAGAATTATCCTTTTTCTCCCTCTGACTTAGCTTTTGTGCTCCATTGTGCTCTGTTTCTGGCTGCTTCTTCGTTTAGCTGAGTTCTCTCCCAGGAGACTCCTTACTCTTTCAAGAAACAGACTTCTGGTAGGTCTGCTTCCCCAGTTTGTTCAATATGCGCAAAGATGTACAAATCAAGCTGAGAATCTTCTTTATGTGCTCATTAGGTTTAAAAATTTGCAAAAACTAGGATTCTCAAGGTTGGCATGGACCTCTAGCTGACGTTTTTAGGCAGCTTGCAATCTCCGTCCCTCCCATAGCTTCAGCTGTTCTCTCTGTGCAGACAACTTCCAAGTTCATGTGTTTATTCCTGCCCTCTTTCTAGCTGGCTGCTGGATATCTCTGTGTAGTTGTCCCCTTCAAAGGGCAACTTGGACCTTTCTAAAACTGAACTCATCAACTTACCTGTTCTTCCTGCAATTTGTTCTCTCCACTGGCTTTCTGTCTTATTTTAAAGGCTAATCATCCTGGTTGCTTAGGTCCAGGATATTCTATCTGGGATATTCTTATCTACAATATCTGTTGTCAAAGTTCTCTCCTTGCAGAATCTAATCCAATTTCCATCCTCCTGTATCTCTTTGGTCAAAATGAATCCCTTTCCACTATATTCCCACAGCACTCTACAATTTTTATTTTTTTTTTTTGGTGAGGAAGATTGGCCCTGAGCTAACATCTGTGGCAATCTTCCTCTATTTTATATGTGGGACACCACCACAGCATGGCTTGATAAGCAGTGTGTTGGTCCACGCCTGGGATCCAAACCCATGAACCTGGGCTGCCAAAGTGGAATGCATGAACTTAACCTTTATGCCACAAGGCCAGCCCTCTATAATTCTTTAGAGCATTGGCACAATCTTCCTGGTATTAAATTTTGTATCTCCTGATAGGCTTACAGAAGTAAATTAAGTGAACACTTACTATATATTAGATATTCTATATGTTTTGTTTAATCATCATACAACCCATTTTACAGATGGAAAAATTAAGGCTGTTTTCTTATCTGCAAAACAAACAACTCTAAACTCAAAATGAATCACCTTATTCTTAGATATTCACTATCTTAATGTATTAAATACCTATAGTGTCTGGTATAATAAATATCAGCTTAATGTATTTTGAACTGAATTATTGTGTTTGTTGTACTGAATTGAGATAAAATGCAACTAAAATTTCATGAAAACCTTCAGGGTGTTCAGTGTGTACAAGGTGTACTTTGAAGATTATAAGTTTGGCTTCTATTTTTACTCTAGATTTTTTACAGTGATAGAAAGTAAAGGCAAAGATTTATCATCCTTTATTCCTCCCCAGACCACTAGAAGGAAGTAAACAGCAGTTATCAGTTATCAGCAGTAAACCTGATGTCAACACGTCTCAGGACAAAGTTTCAGAAAGCAGGAAAAGAAGAAATATTATCATCAACCAGTAAGTATTCATGAGGTACCTACAGCCTATTTAAAATGTTCTATAAAATGTAGGACAGTTTGCAGTGTGAGATAATCTCATTACTTTGTCACTACTAATTAGTACCAATACCATTAGTATACGGCTCTGTGCTAGTCCTGTAAAAGTATAAAAATAAATGGATTCTGGAAATTAAAGTCCAGTGTAATACGATGGTGATAAAGCATATCAGATAAAGCTCACTCGGAACATAATTGTAACAATGTTAGGTTTATGAACTCACCGTAACAGTTAACAGGAAGAACCAGAAGCCTCTCTTAAGAGGGAGTAGGGAAGGGCTTTTTAAAAATAGGGTTTGGGATAATTCTGAAGAGGAGCCAGAGGGAGTGGGGATCACCTCTAGATTGACTATCACAGTAATCTTTGTTCAGGAGGTGAGAGGACAAAGCAGGGTTGGGGAAGTCCCGGTAAGAAAGCAGCAATAAAAAAGATAAAATTAAAATCCATGCAAATATTTATAATAGCCAAAGGGTAGAGGCAACCCATGCGTCCTTGACTGATGAATGGATAAACAAGGTGTGCTAGGTACATACATGCAATGGAATATTATTTAGCCTTAAAAAGGAAGGAAATTCTGATATGTGCTATGATATGGATGAACTTTGATGACATTATGCTAAGTGAAAGAACCCAGACACAAAAGGACAAATACTGTATGATTCCACTGATGTGAAGTACCTAGTGTCATCAACTTCACAGGGATAGAAAGTAGAATGGAGGTCGCAGGGGCTAGGAGGCGGATGGATGGAAGTGGGGAGTTAGTGTTCAACAGGTATGGAACTTTCTGTTTGGGAAGAGGAAAAAGTTCTGGAGATGGATGGTGGTGATGGTTGCAGAAAAATATGAATGTACTTAATGCCACTGAACCGTACACTTAAAAGTGGCTAAAGTGGTAAATTTTAAGTTACGTATATTTTACCACAATTTAAAAAAGAATTTAAAAAGCAGTAGTGATTTCTCAAAAAGGGGAGGGTTTGTGTGCCCTTGGCCATGTCCTGTTAGAAACACTGTCATAGATTCTGTTAGAACCGTCACAGTCTGACTACCAGCAGTGTTGAGAAGCTGACTCAGGGTCCTGTTTCCCTAGAAACTACAAAGTTAAGATAAATGTGGAATGTTGTGTCTGAGAACATTTTATCTGAATCTCTGCCCCTAGGTTGGAAATTGAGGCAGCTTCTCTGTGTCAAAGTGAATCACATGGCTCAGATTCCTTATATAAGAGGAGATGGTGCATTCTACTAAAATGACTTCAGAGAGCAGAGCTTATCAGAGCCTATGATTTTAGAAAACAAGATTTCTTGCTACTATGCCCCTGATGTTAATTAACAAAAGCAGTTTTTACAGCTTCACAACAGAATTGAAAAAGCAACGTCTCTGACCAGAGTGGTGTGGCTTGGAGATAGATTCTGCTAAAAAAAAGAAAAAGGAAAGAAATGATCGAGTCCACTGTGGGATGAGGTTGCTTTCAGATTCTAGGTCCCTTATTCTCCTCCTCTTTACATGGTTTGAATTTGTGAATTTGGTGCATACATTGCTCTGCCTTGGGATATATCTTTAAGATTACCAATCTAATGATATTATACACAAAAACCAATAAACTATACATCTCCTTACATTGTAACACCACTCACCGAAAATGTGTCTTTATTGTTATAATAAAAGTACATTACTATCAAAACTGAAGTTTCAAAACTGTCCACACATAAAATTATGATCATAAATTTTCAGGATATAAGTTCTTAAATGTAAATAGCATTTTCTAAGTTGTAAATTGTCATAAAACTGATCAATGTTTCAGGAGTAACTTTGAAAACAAAAGGTGTTTTTTGAAATTTAAAGAAATAATAATACATTAGGAGAATGATAAAAAAACGAATTAAAGTCTTCTATACTTCAACTGATTCTACTTTCTATAAATCAAGTTTAGAACTAAAAAAAACTAAAGAAGAAATGTAGACTATTTCTTATAAAGTAGGCTATAAATAAAAAGCTTTGGCAAAACAGGGTGACTCATCAGGCAAAGCAGCTACAATATACACACATTGTGCACAACACAAATCTTGATATGTATACAATGTGTGCACACGATTTGATTACTTTTCAAAGACAGTTTCTCTGGCAGCTGGTGGGGTAGGTACACCAAAGGAGCTGAAGGCGGAATCCAGTACACTACACACTATCCTTACAGCTCTAATTAGGCAACAAAGTTTCTCTCTCACAAAACCAGCTCAGCAGGTATGAATTACTACCAAACTCTGTAATTACTGGCAATATGGCTTCCAGAAAAATACATAGAGGATATAATTCCAGGAGGAGACCAATGTTTGTGACACAGTCACACCCTGCACACAAACTTGCTACTAAATAGCCAAGTTTTAAGAGACTCAGGCAATTTGACACTCCAGAATCAAAAGGTCCTGTTGGTGGCCATCTCTACTTGCTGAAATAATGGAAACTATAGCTGTCACTGGAGAAGATTAAAGATACCTTGATCAAAACCAAGAATGGGCAGAGCAGTTTTCAGTTCATCTTAATTTAATTTGCTGCAAAGATTCGTTGTACAAGATTTAACCTTGAGAACTTGTAAGGGTGGAGTAGGAAGTCATTACAGTAGTCCTCTCCCCAAATGGGATGGTGTGCTATATGGCTTCAGTTACCTATGGTCAACCACCTGAAAATAACACTGTGTCATAATGCCTGCGTCATTCACCTCACTTCATCTCATCACCTAGGCATTATGTCATCTCACATCATCAAAAGAAGGGTGAGCACAGTAAAATATTTTGAGACCACATTCACATAACTTTCATTACAGTATTTTGTTATAATTATTCTATTTTATTATTGTTAACCTTTTACTGTGCCTAATTTACAAATTAAGCTTTATCATAGGTATGTATGTATAGAGAAAAAAGAGTATATATAGGGTTGGGGGACTACTGTACCACTGACACCCAACAGCTGAACTGAAACACAGACCAAGTCCCTCCTTAAGGAATTAGGAATTTTAAGGAAAAACCGTTTGCCAATGAAGGAAAGAAACTTTTACAGAACATCTAATGCATGCTAAGTGATCTCTCAGACAAGGGCTCATTTAAGGATTTCTAAAGGATTTGACGATAGTGAAATTGGCCTTCTCGTCTCAAAAAAAAAAAAAAAAAAGACAGTCCCGCTGTCTCACGTAAATGAGAAAAATACCCAGTGTGTGGAGTGAAGAGGTAGGTAAGTAAAAAGAGGGGGGGGGATAAAAGCAAAAAAGGAAAGAAATATTTGAAAAATATCACAAATAGATAACCAGGATTTTTCCGACCAAACAAAGTAAGAGAGTTCTTTCTCAACTACGCGGTTTGCAACTAATCCAAACTCAGGAAATAACTCTTTGAAACGAATAAACTTAGTTCTGAAAAACAGACGCGTCCAGTAACATCCGAAAACACGTGGCGGGGGTGGGGAAATCGGCCGCAACACCAGGAGAGACTCCAAGTCCCATCATCCCATTCGGCAGCTAAGCTGGGCTGTTCAGGGCAAGTCGGCGCACTGGATGCTGGGACCTGTGGTTTTTGCTCCTGCGCCTCCCCGCGGGTTTGCGACGTTTAGCGACCACCGCGCCTGCGCCAGCGCCGGCTGAGAGGCTGGGGCCGTGGCGGCTCGTGCCGGGTGATGCTAGGCGGCTCCCTGGGCTCCAGGCTGTTGCAAGGTGTGGGCGGGTGTCGTGGGCAGTTCTGGGCGCGGAGTGTCCGCGAAGGTGGCGCAGCCATGGCGGCAGGGGAGAGCATGGCTCAGCGGATGGTCTGGGTGGACCTGGAGGTGAGTGAGGTCGGTGTGGGGTGAGGGGAGACGAGGGAGGTTTCGCGCTTGGGACCGAGCGGCTGAGCCCGTCTGGGGACGGCGGCGGGTATCTGGGTCTCAGGTGTGGCAGGTGAACGCCGCCCGGCTGTGGGCGGCCCGGGGCAAGTCCGGGGCAGGAGTCCTGCGGGTTTTGGGAACTGTGCTGGACTGTGGGGTTTCTTTTCAAAAGTGAGGAGTCATCCATATGGCGCCCTTTCCCACCAGCCCCCCCAACTCTGCCCAGATGTGGACCTGTCTAACGCTCTGGTCCTTCACGTCTTAGTGTCACAGGGGTGGGGGTGGGGACAGCGGCTGTGCCAGACGCCACTTCCCCAGCCTTACAGGACCCTAGTTGTTAGAGCGAGACTAGACTCCGGAGATGACTCAGCCTTACCCCTCATTCCATAAACGGGAAAACTGAGGCCGAGAGAGAGGATTCAGCTCGTTCAAGGTCATGCTGTTAGTGATCTGAGCTGGGACTAGAACCCAGTTCTGATCCCTTTGGGTTTTCTGTGCTCATGCCAAGGACTCCTCTGTCCCTTGAGCCTCAGTTTTCTCATGTATGAAATGGGGATGATAACAGTACTTTCCACACTAGATTGTGATAAAGATCAAGTGGCATGGTTAGTATGAAAACTTTGTGAACTCTGCAAAGATGTAGTGATGTTAGGTATCTTACTCTTCCAAAATTGAATGCTGTCAGCACTCAATTTTGCTTACTTTGCATCTTTCCTAGAGTAGAACCGGTGGTGCCTGACATATAGCAGGCCTTTGGTAAATGTTTATTGAATAAATGACTCATGTTAAGTGTCTTGAGCGCTTGTCCAAGGAGCATTATTGTCTCTTCTATCCTGTTGTGGGATATAAATTGAATTTGCTTGAGGGAATTCCTGTTAAATAAACTTGGTAAAATAGGCCAGAAAGATGGTTTTGTGTGTGTTATATGTTTTTTATTGCAGATGACAGGATTGGACATTGAGAAGGACCAGATTATTGAGATGGCCTGTTTGATAACTGACTCTGATCTCAACATTTTGGCTGAAGTAGGTGATGCTGTGTAATAGAGCCATGCTGTTCAGAGTGTATTGGAAATCTAAAGATTGTTTTTCCTCTTCATTTAAAAAATGAGAAACCTGAGGTCCACGTAGATTAAGGTCCAAAGTAATGTGCTAGATCATGGTAGGGTTGGTACTGGAACCAAAGTAATCCGTCTCACAGCCTAGTTATTTTTAATAAGCCATGCCAAAAATTACATAACTGCTACCATTTACTGAGAGCTTACTGTGTGCCAGGCACCGTTCTAAGTGCTTTCCAAGTATTCACTCTTAATCCTCACAACAATTATAAGGTAGGTACTGTTATACTTGTTTATATAGGAGGACATTTTGGCACAGAGACGTTGGGTAATTTGCCCAAGGCCACCTGGCTAGTTATTGGGGCAGACAGGAGTTTAACCCAGGCAGTCTGAGTAAAGTACTCCTAACCAATAAGACAACCGACTATTGTTATACCATGAGGTTTGGTGACTCACGCTAAGGTTGACATCTTTCTATCATAACCTTAACTTTGACTTGACTCCGTATGTCTAGTTTCTGTCTTTTCAACTGGTGTCTGATTCTTCTAGATCTATATTCAGATTTTAGAATTCCTGTTGATGCAGAATCAGAAAATATTCTCTTGTTGACATATTGGGCACGATTAAGGTTTTAGCATGCTGCTTTTAACTGAAACATTAAGCAAAACAAATAAAACACACCTGTTGCCTTTTGGCCACTCATGCAGCACTTCATAAGTGTGTGGCAGCATCTGATTGGTAGAGGGTAAAATCTCTAGCCTTGAATAACTCTGTTGCATAGTGTCAGCAGTATTCAGAGGCAGTGGGAAACTGTAGAATAGGAACACAGTAGGGATGTTTGTGGGAAAGACAGTCTTGTTAAAATAAGTTCCCAGATGGAAGCATTGATGTGTTATTGGCATTGTATAAATTTCATAAATCTACAGTTAAGACTTCCACTTATTTTCCTGGGTAAGTAAAAGAGGAGAGAGGGCATTTATAGATGAATTGCTACCTTTGTGGAGTACTAGGCATACATCCTGGAGTACCGCCTGACCCATCAACTGGAGGGACAATCATGAGACTTTGTTTTTTTTTTTTTTTTGTGAGGAAGATTTGCCCTGAGCTAACATTTGTTGCCAATCTTCCTCTTTTTTTTTTTTTTTTTTGCTTGAGGAAGATTAGCTCTGAGCTTATGTCTGTGCCAATCTTCCTCCATTTTGTATGTGGGAGGCCTCCACAGCATGGCTCATGAGTGGAGTAGGTCCCCACCCAGAATCCAAACCCATGAGCCCCAGGCCGCTGAAGCGGAGTGTGCAGAACTTTAACTGCTTAGCCACAGGGCCGGCTCCAAGACTTTGGATTTTTCATCGTTAACAGCTAACTTGTTTTTCAAACTTTATGTAAATAACGTGCTGTGTTTTAGTTTCATTTGTTTTTTCCTGTCACTTGGAATTTACTTGAGATAAGTAGTGAAGAGAAGTGTCTATTTTACCACTCCTACTGACTTTGGCCAAGGAAGACTTATCCCTTTAGACTGTTGAAATAATGTGAAACGCTGATGGTTTAATGGACCAGTTAGTTGATATGGACCCTGGAGGAAATTTGGGTCTGTTTTCACACAGACTATGGCGTTTGTAAACAGACTCAGTCAGATGAGGATAAGGATGTAAGAAGAAAAATGGTCAGTGACTGTTGGCACTTAATTGTCAGTTCTGTGGAAAGTATGTTCTATTCTTGTACATGAGTCTGAGGAGCGTGTTTTTTGCTCGTAGAAGAACAAACATCCTACTCTGAAAATTTTTTCGTAGTTTTGTGTGCCAAACTGGGCTCCAGAGTAAGTTACATAGCCTTATATTGGTACTAGTTTGCTTTTTCCATCATGCTTTGTTAGAATTGTTTTTTACAATATGAGGTTTATGGTTTTTTAAAAAATATGTTATCAGAGCAAATTTTTTTGCTTCCTCGTGGAGATGGCTTTGACCAGTTTTCTTGTTTTGGTGAAATTCCTTCTTAGTTGTAGGATGTCAGGCATATTTTAGTCAAATTCTAGCCATTTCTCTCAGTGATTGCAAACTATTTTTAGTGCTGTAGTAGTAATAATACCTTGGATTTACAGAGTGCTTTTTTTCCAGAGAGTTCAAAGAAGTTTCACATCTATAATTGCGTTTAGGGATGCTAACATCCCTGTGAGAGAGCCGGGGCAGTTTATTGTCTCCGTCATACGGAAGGAGAAACGAAGCCCAAAGTGACTTGCTTTAGTGCCCCTTGTCAGGCTTCTGTTACTGCTGGGACTCTGTCCGAGGAAACTCACAGCTGAATGCTTTGTTAAATGGAGCTGAGAATCTGAGGGCCACTGTTCCCTTTTTTTTTCCAGCTGTCACCAATTACCTTTTAAATTTTTTAATGTAAAAATATTGCTAAAATTAAGCAGTATAACTTTATCCAAAATATATGTATAGTAAGCTGTTAGTGTTTTGCCCTGTACTCCTCCTGCCCCATTTTTTTTAAACAATTATAAATGAAATAATATGCATGAATATACTGTTCAGCAGTTTCTTTTTTCGCATGGTAATATAGACATTTTCAAAAGGAACTCATAATCAAGGATTGGCAAGCTTTCTCTGGAAAACACCAAATATTATATATTTCAGGCTTAGAGTGCCACATACCTCTCTGTCACATGTCTGTTTTACACATGAACATTTTACAAATGTGAAAATCATTCTTAGCTTGCTGGCAATAAAAAAAAAAGCCACAGGCTGGGGCTGCAGTTTGCTGACTCTTGATCGATATTTATGTCCTCTTTTAATAGGCGTTTTAGTTTTCAGGTGTGTGTGTATGCGTGCTTTCGTTCATTTTTGCCGTGATGAACAATGCTAGGATGAATGCGGACCACTTTGAGTTAACAGACAGCCCTCATGTCTTACTTTCTCTGGTATATATATTAAATCCTTAAAGCAGCTTAAACTTTACCTCAGAAATGAAGGTTATCCCTTTTGATTCTGGATAACTAATGGCTTTTCCCATCCACAGGGTCCTAACCTGATTATAAAACAGCCAGATGAGTTACTGGACAGCATGTCAGATTGGTGTAAGGAGCATCATGGGAAGGTAACAGTACCAAATAACAGGATTGCTGCTTTGGGGATCAGTAACCAGCTTGTTGCTCCCACCTCTGAATCCTGCACCATTATTGGATGGTAGTTTAAAAAGGGTTAGAGGAAGATTGCTTGGCAAGCCTGGGGAACTGCTTGCTTGTTTCCTTGTCGTCTTTGGGACCTCTCGGGATCATCTTCTCCTGAAAGTCCTTTTTGCCTCTCCTACATTCAGTCTGTCGCCAATGCCTTGTGGATTGTCAAGTATTGCTCAAGGCAGTCTTTTGGATAAGATTAGACATCAGCTTTCAGAGAAGGGGGAATGCTGCTGTCCTGTTAATAGTTGCTTCTTCCCAGACCTTGTATCCTTGGACTTTGGGCACCATCTTTTTGGCTGTATGGAAATCCTATTAACAATCAGGAACATAGCTTATTTGACTTGGATTCTTTTAGAAAAAATCGGTGCAAAGATGGCAGTTTCAATTTGAACCTGAGCTCTATAAATGGTCCATCTGTGGTTATATTTGCCCATTTTAGAAGTGAAGTTTCATTTCTGGATGCCTTTGAAAACTGACTTCATGTGTTTCTGGTGGGGGCTGGGGATTCTCTCTTGCAGTCCGGTCTAACCAAAGCAGTGAAGGAGAGTACAATGACATTGCAGCAGGCAGAGTATGAATTTCTGTCCTTTGTACGACAGCAGACTCCTCCGGGGCTCTGTCCACTTGCAGGTAAAATCAACTCCTATGTGTACCTTGTAGGTAGTCTTCCATTGTAGTGGTTCAAGAGACTGCAGTTCCAGAAAGACCAGCCAGGACTACCCTGTCTTCCACTTACTCTGATTTGGATTATGCATCTTACTTAAAAAAATTTTTTTTTTTTGGTCAGGAAGATTGGCCGTGAGCTAACATCTGTTGCTGGTCTTCCTCTTTTGCTTGAGGAAGAGTGGCCCTGACCTAACAGCTGTGCCTGCCTTCCTCTATTTTGTATGTGGTATGCTGCCACAGCATAGCTTGATGAGTGGTGCATAGGTCTGCACCTGGGATCTGAACCTGCCAACCCCGGGCCACCTAAGCGGAATGCGCAAACTTAACCACTGTGCCACCGGGCTGGCCCCCTATATACATCTTACTTTTGTGTTCGGGTCTCCTTGTATAATTTATACATGAATATTGGGAAACTGCCCTGAAACTAACATGAGATCTGGGATACACAGACTAACTCAATAAACTTTTTTCCCATATTTTTATTATGGAATATTTTCACATGTACAGGAAAGTTGGACATAGTAATTGTTAACTTTGTGCCATGTTTGTTTTACATGTCTGTTTTTGTTGGACATTTGAAAGTAAATCATGGGCATTGTGACGGTTAACTCCTAAATACTTCATCAAGCATTTCCTAAGAATAAGGACTTTTTCTGATGTAACCACAATATCATTGTCACATTTGAGATAACTAAAAATAATTCAATAACATCATCCTATATCTAGTTCATATCTAGTATATGTTAATTGTTTTTGAACCAGGATTCAGTGATGACTCATGCATTTCATTTGGTTATTATATCTCTTTGGTTTCTTAATCTAAAATGTCCATCTGCCTTTTTTTGCCTTGTGACATTGACTTTTTAAAGAAACCAGGCCAATTCTACTAGGATTTTGAAAGGATTGCCATTGTTAGACAGAAGTTAATGTTCTATGAAGGTGTATTTTTATTCGTATATGTAACTTGATGTAGTAACTGACACTTTCCTTAAACATTCATAAAAAGTGTTTTGACAATAAGTAATAGAGTATATATTGTATAAATTTTATTCCCTACCCAATGCGGCGGGTGTCTGTTTTAAAGTTCTCATTTAAAATTTAGTGTTTTTAATGTAAATTACTGTATGAAAACATGAATATGGATATGATTTGTTAAAATTGGAATGTAAATAAAGGTTTATTTGTTTATGTGATTCACTTAAATTTTTAGTGTTAGTGGTGTGGATTTTGTGACACTGGGAGAAAATTTGCACATCTGGTATGATCTGAAAAAGTAACAAGCAGATTTGTGCATTATTTTAAGTATATGGAATAATGGATTTATTCTTTTGTCCATAGAGAGGCCATTTACAAATTTGTTATGAGATAGACTGACTAAATACTCAGAAATCTGCACTTGTAACTTAATCAGATGCACTCAGGCCTGATTGAGAAATTTTGAGATGCTTTTAGGAATTGTTTGAATTAAAAAATCATCTCCATTTCAAATACAGTTTATAAATTTTTATATCCTGCTGTATACTACTAGAAATACACAGATGAGGTATGCTTCGTGTCTTTCTAGGAAATTCAGTTCATGCAGATAAGAAGTTTCTTGACAAATACATGCCCCAGTTCATGAAACATCTTCATTATAGAATAATTGATGTGAGCACTGTCAAAGAACTGTGCAGGTAAGGGCTATCATTAGGATCCATTAAATTGCCTCATTTACCATGTTTTAATTGAGAATTTGTGGAAAGTAATTGAATAGAGCTGTAGAACTGAGGGTGCCAAGTGGGTGTGTAATTTCCTCATCTCATTCTCGCTTGGGTAGGACCTTAATTTATTTGGGACTGGTGAGAATTGGGGGAAATAATGTCAAAAACCTTCCATGTAAATTTCATTAATCCAGAAAATTTACTGAGCACCCATTCTGTGCCATGTATTGGTCTGTGTGCTGGGAACATACAGATGAAAAGCCGTCAAGTAGCTTAGAATCTACGGCGTTGACAGATGGGTAAAAAACACACCTTAAAAATGTCCTGGGTGATGACTGTAATGGAGACGTGGGTATAGAATATTGAGGGCACAATATTCTATATTGGGGTGCGGGGAATGGGAAATCAGGGAACACTTTACCTAGAAAATAGCTTTTAAGCTGAGATTTGAAGAAGAGTGGAAGTTTTTCAGGTTTTTAAATGAGGAGAGAACAGTGCAGAGAATGGGCAGAGGTATGAAGATACGAGGGAGCAGGAAGATAAAGGCAAAATATGTTCAGGGAATTACAGGTAGTTCATTAATGCTGAAGTGCCAAGCATGAGATTGGAATCCGTGGGGGGTGAGGCCAAATTATGAAGGGCATATGTGCCATGCTAAGGAGGTTAAAGTATATCTTGTAAGGGATGGGTTCCTTTGAAAAGTTTAAGTAGAGGGATGAGTGATGATTAGATCATTCTGATTAGAAGGTGGCAAGAAGAGAAGTAGGGAGATAGGAAAGGAGACTTTTGCATCATCTTGGGGAGAGGAGAATGAGCTAGGGAAATGGCAGTTGGGTGGCACAGAAGGGGCTGGAGATAAACTATTTGGCACGGCATTGAATGCTTGGATCCAGGAGTGAGGAAAAGGAAGAGGTGTAAAGTGACTCAAGTGTTTCTAGTTTGGGCAGTTAGTGGATGATGGAACTGTTCAAAGATGAAAGGGAAAATAAGAGGAAGAGTAGATTTGGTAGATGGAGGGGGGGAGGTGTTGTGGATGGTGAGTATGGTTTTATGTGTGTTGAATTAGAAGTGTCTGATGCATTTTTAGGTGGAGATGTCCAGCAGGCCGTTGGATATCTGTGACAGGAGCTCACAAGAGGGCTGGACTGGAGTGAACAGATTTAGGAATCTTACACATTGATAAGCTTGCACAAAGAGAATATATTGATTGAAGAGAGGAGAGGGTGGAAAATCAAGTCCCAGGCAAGGAGGTGACTTGATAGTCACAACCCAAATGCCTTTTTCAATGTTAATAAGTTACTGGAAGGAGGTAAATATTCAGTGTATTTGAGACAGTTTCCTTTGAGAGTTCCATTTTTGCTGTGTATAGACGCTGGTATCCAGAAGAATATGAATTTGCACCAAAGAAGGCTGCTTCTCACAGGTAAGTTTGGGTCCTTCCAAGTGCTTGGCAATCGGACATATACATAACCCCCAAATTCCTGACTGCTTGAAATAATGGCTCTCCTCCACTCTTTTTTCTTGGGGGAAAAATCAAGGACAACCAGCATAAAGATAACTTACTTTTGCTAAGATTATCAGGAATTGTCAGATTTCTAGCATTCCATTCTGAAATATGTGGGGTCTTACATCTTTATTGCAATTTTAAACATTTTTAGGTAACTTAGTTTGTAGGAATGTGTAACAGTCTTAATTTTTCTAGTAACGAGCAGTATTAATTTTCTTCCCAGCAAGGATAGAGACTTGTAGCCATTTAAAATTAGAATTGTATTCTAGTTGTAGAATACAGTTAGCCAAACTTTGACACTTTTTAGTTTTTAGACTGTTTCTTTTCTGCAACCTTAAGCACAAGTACACAGGAATTTAAAGACCTTGTGTATCTAGTGTCCTCTTTTACTTTGTGATTTTGTAGCCTTTCGGGAGGAACTTAAAACTTGATGGGTGATTTAGCCACTGGCTTCTAAGGGCAGCATGTGGTTCATCCATTTCCAGAGCCCCTGCTGTGTGCTGGGCACGTTCTAGGCAAGCAGAGAAAGACAAGTCCCTGCTCCAAAGAGTCTTGTGTGCTGATGTTTTTTTATTGGCCTTCCATGGACCACAGCACAATAATACAGGCGTACAATACCTTCTTGAAACAATTAGGGCTTGATGTGTTTTGGATTTCAGAATATTTCAGGCTTAGGAAGGTAATGGTGAACCTGTAGTGTTTATCATTCTGTCATATCTCTAACAAGGTCTGAGGGTGCACCCCATAATACAACACTGGTATTTCCACAGGGAAACGTGGATATTCACACCAAAGGGCATACCTAACGACTCTAAATAGGCTTACTTCAGGATTGGTCAGGTTTTGCCATATAACAGGTTATAAAAATTTTTTGGGTTTTTAGTATTGTGGATAAGAGATGTGTACCTTGATTCAGCCAGAGGCTGTCTTTTTGACAGTTTCAGGTCTACGGTATATCCAAGACCTGGGAAGAAAGCAACATTGTTGCCTTAACCACAGAAATAACTGTCATAAAACTCTTGCCCTGAAGTCTGTGCAGTTTATTCTCTAGAAGAGGCCCTTGGCCCCTCGTTCAGAGCTTATTGATTTCCTTGCACACTGTTCTAATCATCTTGGTTACCTGATTTCTCAGACTACAACAGATGAGAAACAGCATGTTGGAGGAGAAGAAAGACTGTTAGATGGAGGCAGGCTGCCACTGATTATAGCACAAATCACCACGAGAGGAGGTAGATCCTCTTTTATGGTTAGGTACTGTCTGTAATTGATGTTTACTATGATGGCTGAGTCATGAGTGATGTTCGAGTATGTCAGTATATTTTGTTCAGGGACGTCATTAAGTATTGCTCAGTGTTTCCCAAACTATGTTCCATGAGCTGTTAATAGGTATTCCACAAATGTGGTCGATTAAGTTTTAGAAATACTGTGTATATAGTGCAGCCTCCTGTTGGGAATTCACAATACACGTCAGTCCATTAAATGCTTTGCGGAGAAGTTTTGAAATGTTTAATCTAGTTTTTCCTAAACTTATTTGACCCTGGAATTCTTTTTTTCTGTGGAACACTTCGCTGTCTTCCAGAACAGTTTGGGAAACTTGAATCTGTTTTATTTTAGAAATTTTTTTTTTTTGCTCAAACGTTCTTGAAAAAACAAAGCACTTAAATTCTCTTTACTGAAATGTTTCACTTCTTGGTGATGTCAGATAGTGACATTTACATGTACCTGTTCTTAAGTTATTTATAAAAAGTTATGCTTTGTAAAATGCTTATCAGCTCCTCTGTTTCTGGACGTTTCAATTCAGTATGGTGTGTTTGCTTGTAGGGCTCTTGATGACATTAGTGAAAGCATCAAAGAACTTCAGTTTTACCGAAATAACATCTTCAAGAAAAAAACAGACGAAAAGAAGAGGAAAATTATAGAAAATGGGGAAAATGAGAAGACTGTGAGTTGATGCCAGTTCTCATGCTACCACCACCTAGTTCTCTGGAAGCAACTTCGGTGGTTTTTTTCTTTGGTTCATGCTGATTGCTTGGCAGAGCACCCTCTTTCAGTTAACTTGCATATCCAGATTATTCAAGCAGACAGCTCCTGAAATATTATTTTTCTCCTAACATGCTGTTTTCATTTATGACACAGCAGCTTCTTTGTAAGTACCAGGCCATGTCCATTCCTTGGTACATATCTGCATTTGATTTTAGACCATTTCTTTTGTTTAAAAAATAATAATAATAAAGCTAGTTCTATTGAAATGCAAACCTTTTCGTACCATCTATTCTTTAGTAGTTTAGTCATTGGAAAAATGATGGCTTTTTCTTTTTTAAGGGGTATGGCTAATGTTTAAATTCTCATAATGCCCTTAGAAATGGATCAAGTTTCTTATGTTAGATAGAAAGTGAACTTGTTCTGTTTGCTTTACAAGTCAAAAATAGAATAACTGGAGATAGACTCAGAGAAGCAAATTTGGGCTCCTTGTTAGTTATAGTTGTCGAATTAACATAGCTACTCTTCATTCCATTCAAGAAATTCAGGTAAGCCCTCAGACAGGGATGCTGTGGGTAATAACTAAAGTTTATTGAATAGATATTATGTGCAAGGTAGTCGCTGTCTAGGTTTGTAGAACGTAAATAGCTGGCTACTCTAGGTCTACTGGTCAGTAAGTTTTGAGAAAGGATTTCAGTTTGAATAATCTTAACTCCTCAGTTTATGTACTTCAGAGCACAGTACTAAGGTGAGTCCTCAGCCACAGGGTGCAGTAGAATCATCTGTTTGTAGAACACGTCTCATTCTGATGAATGCCCCCTTAAGACAAGAAATCAGAATTGGAAAAGGCCCACAGGTACCCTGCCTCTCCCAGAGAACCATTGGACTAGGTCTTCTGTGGTGATCCCAAATTACATTCCTGACATGATTATGGCCATTATGTGAACGTAGCAGTGTGATCCTAATGCGTGAAAGTTACAGATACAGAAGTCACTACAATATAGTTCAGAATTATCTGATAATTTCATTCACTTAGTGTAACTTGTTCCAAATCAGTAAAGTAAGGCTCAAATTCACAAGTATAGTAAGTTTGAGTTGATGAAAACATAAGTCCGCTGACTTTGGACCAGTGTTCTTTATACTGTTTGGAATGGTCTGAGCTTTAGCTCATGCACCAATAAAGAGGTTTGGAAGACAGAGTTGTATAGTAAAGAACAGGGCTCTTGAATCAAACTCTGGGTTCAAATCTGAGCTCCATGACATACGGGGGGTGACTTTGGCAAGTTCACTTTTCTAAGCTTCAGTTTCCTTACCTATAAAATGAGACTGATGGTACCTAACTGAAACATAGAGTTAAGTTAAATACTGCTTACACAGTTCTGAGTTCAGTGCTTGGTGCACAGTGAGCATCCTCATGGCTAATGTATAGTGATAATGGATTGCGTCAGTCCAGGACCTCTGGGAAAGGGTGCTGTGATCAACGAGCTATGGTGCCTGGAGGCGTTATCTTAAATCAGTGTTCTTTTAATGCCTATGACTAACTGTGCTGCCAAGCACTGTTGAAACTTCACTAACGGTGTGACTTTGGCTTAGTGCTTCTAGCTAAAATTGGGCAAGATAGTCTTTGTCTTCATTTGGCTCTTAGGAATGTTATGAATTCTAATGCAAGAATAGATCTGAAAACACTAAGCTTGAGAAACAGGCTCATAGGAAGCACATACTATTTTGCTGTAGGATTTCTCCCCCACAGATGGCCTGTTTATTCATCAGGTTAACTGAGTCCTACCAGTTAGTTTTGTTAAGAATTTTAACTCTTGGTGTTCATTTTAAATCCTCTGTTACACGAATGGCCAACTTACTGATTTAATCCTTTGTTCTGTATCTTTATGAAGTAGAATTCTCTCCCCTAACGGAGCATGTGTTAATTTTTAGTAAAATAATTGCCAGCCTGTGAGATAAGCAGATCTGGTCTGCTGCAGGTCTGTATGAAGACAGGATGGTTCAGTGATTGGTTCATTATTTATTAGTCTGTTTAAAAATAAATTTAAATTTGTAGTGCTGGTATGTGATTTCACAGGGGAATCCTGCAGCTATGAAGTAATTTCTGTGAAATGAACTGTGATGCAAATTGGTTTAAATATAACTACAGCCTTAAAAATGATCAGTATGTTTGTTTAGCAGAGCTTGCCATTCCAGTGCTCCTGGGGCTTTTCATTTGCTGCTTCTCCTGTCTGTGCTGTAATTATCCTGCAGACTATGTTCTTGGGATCATCCAGGTAGACTTCCCCTGCCTTAAACTCACGAGGTGAGTCAATCAGTGCTGTGAAGATAGTCTCCACTCAGTACTCCTTGAGCGCTCGTGGTCATCTAGCCATTGTACTGAGCATGTGGGCAAGAAAGACCCTCTCTTTTTCAGTAGCCTAGCCGTAGGAGATGAGACTGGAATGTGAGCCACCTGTTTTTTTTTTCGTTTACAAAACAATATATCTCTTTATTAATAAGCCAGCTGACAAATTCATAGGGAAATTGGTAGTTTCCTTTGGCAAAACTGGTGTTCTTATAAGTGTAAGCTTTGAAGAATTGCTAGTCATAATGTTCAAGTGCCATTTTGTCATTAAATAAATTTTGATGTATCGATGGCCTTGTGATAGTGCATGAAAGTCCTAGGTACACTCACATGCCCTGGCATCTTGAAAAATTAATGAGCAGCAGACACAGTGGAGAATTGGTTGTTGTTAGGATAAGCCATATGTGGCAGATTGATGAGGGCAGAAGCTATTATGTTCTATATTTATTGATGAGGCAAAAGCTATTATGGTATGTATCTATTGATATATGCTGTATATCTATTGTGAAAATTAATTGAGTTTTAGTTATTTGAGCAAAGCCTTTAATTGTATGTGGCTCCTGATAAAACCATAGCTGTGGTGGTAATGTAAATGAAGAGTTCCTCCCTAGTTGAGTATTTTCTATTGATTAGGGGAATCTGGAAATTTTCTAAGAGGATAGATCTTAACATAAATCTTCCTAACACACCCACACCACAAAAGGGTAACTATGTAGAGGTGATGGATAGGTTATTTAGCTTGATGGAGACTTTTTCACAATGTATACGTATATATATATATATAAAATCATTAAGTTGTATACCTTAAAGATGTAATTTCTGTATGTCGAAAATATCTTAATAAAGTTATTAATATATATATGTTAAAAGGCTGCTAAAAAGAAGGGATTATAAGTCTTCATTCCACTAGAATGCAGGCAGATGTAATAGTTTTCGTAATTGACTTGTCAAGTTGAATGCATAGGACCTGAGATTTAACTTGGTCTTCAGGATAATTTAATCAGTTTAATTTTGCACCTGGGTTATAATACCACTGGTATTTTATGATACAGAAAACAAGAGTCTATCATTAGGAGTAAGCCCTAGAAAATAGGAAGATTGGGGAGTGTGGTGCAAAAATATATTCTTGTGTAAATGAAAACATACCATGAACAGCCCGCGGAACCCTTGGGGACGCAGGATAAGTTGCATAATTTGGGTTGCACAGCAGAGTGAATGTACCTAATGCCACTGAACTCTACACTTAAAAATGGCAAAAATGGTACATTTTATTTTATATATATTTTACCACAAAAAAAGACGCGTAATGTACCACAGCCCGTTTTCAGAATGATCTTGTCTGAGGACGCTTGGAAGAGCTGAACTTGGGCTGGTGCTTGTGCCCTTGGGAGGAGGAACTTCCCTTTGTTTCCCAAATTTGGAATAGCAGGAAGTGGACAGTTTCGGGCAGTGCTTTCTGTTATGTCAGCATCGCAGTGGTATAAGGAATTGCTGGTTTTGTTTACAGACAAAGGGAATTTAACAATATCCTTTGGGAGCGTCCAACCTCCTTCTCCCCTCCAAATTTAGCCATAGGAGTTGGGGGAAAGATGTTTCTGAATTCTGAGTTAGGTGTACTTTTTGGATAATCTAGCTTAATAAGCCCATTTAGGCTGGCCTGAAACCCAGTCCTATTTTGTTTCTGTGGAAAAACTTTTCCATTTTGCATTCCATTTCGCCAGCTCACAGTTTACATTGCGCAATGGAGCTCATTGTTCGATTAGAGACTGTGTACAGTGTAATACTTCCACTCATCTCGGTTGTATTCTCTTTGTCCAAATCATTTATTTATTTTTCTTACACACACTCTCGTCTCTACCATTCTGGGTGTTCTCAGTACCTTGTTACATCCTTCTGCCTTCTTATTCCATCTTTAAAGTCTTTTGTGAAATAGGCTGACATGCTGGCCCACTCATTTCATGTTCCTATTTAACATCTAACAGCAATTTCAGAAGAACTGAAAAGTAGGATAGATGTTAGGGATACTGTGAAGCAAAATCCTAGCCCTCCCTCCCTAAAGTGGGATAGGAGCAAAGCTTGCTCCTGTTTGAACTATTTTTGTTTAAATATAAGCTTCTAGAAATGTGGGGTTGGCATTACATGTTCCAGGCCCAACTTTTACTAGGAAACCTTATTTCCTCCTCAGACTATCAATATTTGTTTTATGCAGCTTTGCATTTTATGGATGGTAAATTTTTTACTTTATTTGGATACTCTATAGAGATTGCCAACATTTATTTTACCAAAATAAGGATGTTAAAACACCATTTCCTGTCACTATCATTCCATAAGAGAGAAGACATTTTAAAACACACAAAAGAAGGATATAATTTCAGAATGAAGAACAGATACTTTGGAATACATTTAGCTTTGTGAAAAAGCCAATCATGTCCTTATTTTTTTCATTGCCTTTTGGATTGATTAAAAAAGCACCAACTTCATCCTGGGCCTATGTCAGTCCCCAGATGGGAGTTTGGGAATCACTGGTGTGTTTATGCCTGGGACTTGGGCCCAAAACTGTCTCCTGGAGGAGCAGAAAAGAGGGAAGGAAGTCGCATTCTGCACTACCCACATTATACTTTTTTGCAAGTTGTTAAATGAAAGGACCTGGAAGATATCCAGAAGCCTCGTTGCAGTCTAGTTGAGGTAAAATCCTGTGGTGTGTTAATGATCAGAGCGTCAAAGGAAGATGCCTTGTCCCTGGGTCGCACTCCACTGCTAAGCTTGTACAGTCTTTCCAAGTGATTCCAGGAATGCTGTGAATTCCTTGGTTGTTGGAAACTTTATTTTTGCCATTTCGACGTTCTGCAATTGTTTTTGTGTGCAGTCAATGTTCAAACATTGGCTTTCTGAGGATGGGCAGGGAGAGGAGACAAGTGTGAGTTTTAAAGTTATTTTAGAGTTTCAGATATAGCCTGAAATTTTTAAAAGTAATTTCATTTGAATTACGTCCTAATTCTAGTTTAAGTTTGAAGAATATAGTTAAGTGTTTCCTGTGGTTAAATACTGGTTTTTGAGAAAAGCATGACAAATCCTTTTAAACACTGAGTTACTGAAAGACCCTTGAGAATAGAGTGTTAATAGACTATTGATAAAAACAATTCTAAAGTTATATGGGAGAATGCTCAATGCTTTGGGAATTTCTCCTCTGAAAAAAGATAGCTTAAACTATTTAAATGTGATAGCACACGTCCATATTTCTGGAGAATTAAATTAGGTATGTTTAGTTGATAGTGAGAAAATGACTAAGAATTCATTCTTTTACTTATTATTTCAATACATATTTATTGAAGATTCTGATTTGTGCTTAGTGTTGTTTTAATAATTCGGCAACCAGCCGGGACTTGGACATATCCCTGCCCTCATAGAGTTTATGCTTTAGAGAGAAAGACAGACGATACATAAGAAAAAAAGAATTGTGCCGTTAATTAAAAAGGTGCCACGGGACAGACACGTGGTGATGGAGCCGGGGACGAGGAGGGGCTACTTTATTAGGATGGGTGGTGCAGGTTGCCTCAATTAGGTAACATTTTAGTCTAGTCCAGAAAGATGGGAAGGAGGCTGTCGAAGGCACAGAGAACAATGGCCTCTAGGTAGCAAAGAACTTAGTGCGTTCCTGGAACCGTCCGAAAGTCAACTTGGATGGAGCACAGTGAGCTAAGGGAGAAGGCATTCTAGGCTCTCTTTAATAGGGCCCTAGTAAGTATTTGCTTCATGAACGAGTGAACGAGTAAGATTTTTACAGCCTTCGTTCTGGCAAAACCTTATTGCATGTTAAAAGTAGGTGACAATGAGTGAGAGGTGGACGTCACTGGGATGATGGTCAACTGGTCAACTCAGAGACTTTAAAGCAGCGTCTCAGTTGGTGCCCCAATTTTAGGTTCCACATTACAGGCCCAGAAACTTGATTTCAGCGGTACATCAGCAGCAGACCAATCCCTTAAGGAAGAGCCTGTTCCACCCGAACACATGAGGGACTGAGGTGTAATTCTGAAGGCTGCTGATCAGTTTACACTGGGGTCTCCTTTTCTAAGGACTGAAATGCTATATTAATGTGTGCTGGATGGGGCATCCCTTTTTCCAGCATCAGGGCACTGGGAAAATGAGTTTGTAATCAGAAGCTCACAAAGTAAATTTAGGATGAGATCAAGAAGGTCTTGAGGAGTATTCTGTCTGGGTCAGGTTGAGGCTTGATGAAGCGTCTTTGCTCCACAACGAAGAAAGCTTTAATGTTACCAGCGCTTTCTGGATTTATAGGTTTTTTTAGGATAGGGCTGGATTTAGGTTCACTTTTAGGTCACTGGTTTGCTTTTTCTAGGCTTCCTTTTTCATTATTTTGCTTTCTTTTGACACAGTCTTTCTTTTTTGTTTTGTGTGTGCAGTTTTTGTTTTTTTGTGTCAGTTTTTTTCCTGAGTATAAAATAACAAGTGAAACTATAGAAAATAACCCCACTCTACAGGGAAGACCACTGTCCGTCTATTGATGCCTGTACTTTTTTCTACGTATCTACGTATGTAGCAGGCTGCTCAGTGTGGTGGACCTTAAAATGTACTTCTCTTGCCATAAATATTTAAAACAGGTGGTGTCAGAGGTGATGGCAAGTCATCTTTGAATAGACTTCTCCTTTAGTAAGGTCATCAAAATGCCTCTTTGGTAGTATGCTTATAATACAAATATCCTTGTGTTTTTTAATAATGTAGATAAAGCAATCAGAATGCAAAGAAGTCCAATGGAGATGTTAAGTAATCTGTTTAATAATGTAATTGGTTCTCACTGAGGGAAGGTATATCTCAGCAGAAATTTATTTATTTAAGAATTTTTTAAATAGAGTATTTAAGAGATGTGAAGTCAAGAGGCTAGTGTAGTGAACCCCTGTAGACCTTTACCCAGCTTGAGCAGTTATCTCCACTCTGGTCATTTATACCCCCAACTAGTCTCTTCCCGCACAGTTTATTTTGTAGCAGTCCCCACACAGCATGTCAGTTCTTCTGTAAATATTTCAATATGTATCTCTATAAGATAAGGACTCTAAAGAAATAAAAGCAATAACCATGGTATGATTATTATACCTAAAAAAGCTTACAATGGTTTCTTAATGTCATGCAGTAAGTGTATACATCTTCCTATTCTGTATTTCCCGTATATAGTTACAGTTGTATCCAGTGGATCGATGAGATTTAGGTTTGGTTTTTATGACATTTCCCTTTCCATACTTCAAAGTTCTTTGAAGCCAGTCACTCCATGCAGCTCACATTCGAGGAGGGGGTGGGTTGAGCTCTACCTTCTGCGGGAAGAGGGGGAACCCAGGGAGTTATTTCAACGTCAAATAATTTTTTCTTTCTGGTTGTCTCCTTGAGGCTGGCGAAGAGTGCAGGTTGAAAGAAAGGACTCAGAGAATGTAGGGAAGAAAATGGCCAAAGGGAGCTCCTTGGCTGATGAACTGTAGGAAATATAATGACTAAAATTGTAGGTTTTCTTTTTGTGTGTTATAATCCATAACTTTAATGTTGTTTATTAAGTGCCTGCCATCTAGCATCAGCATTAGTTAGCAAAGCCAAATTGAGAGAAGTGGAGCATGTCAAGCTGCAGCCATAAACTGGCCAGTGGTTCTCAGAGCAAACATACAACAGCAGTCACCAGTGAACGGTGACAAGTGACCACCCAGGCACATAAGCCCCTCCTAGGAATCCTCAGACATTCGGGAGGGACTTGAATTTCCTATAGGAAAAGAAAAGGTTTGATTTCTTTTCATTAGATCTTAAGGAAAAAGATAACCCCAGACGGCTGGAGTTCTGGCATTACTCATGATACACACAAGTTTGGATAAAGCAAGATGGCTATAACATGATGAATCAATTAGGGATTACAATGTGAAACAGTTGTAATACATGGACCTCCATTTGTTATAAAGTCCTAGCGATTTGGATAGAACGCAGAGCCCAGTAGGAAAACAGCTGTTATGATGTAACTCTTAGGCACACATATCTCTGTTTGAATGACTGGCTACGTAGGTTTTTTAAATTTAATTTAATTTTCTATTGTTCTTTTGTTTACTTCTAGTGGTAGTGAACTGCTACCAAAATTGCTAGTTCAAGGCCAACAGTAAGAGAATTTAAAAAAACATCATGAGTGTAAATATTTGAAGGCGTATGAGGTTTGTTTTTTTCCCAGATTTTATCAAAATATTTTTACTTTCCTTTATTTTTTCCACATTTACTGAATTGAATTAATTACGTCTCAGTTTATTCATGACACATTATGATCAGTCAATGCAAAATCTTTCTTTTGTTTTATGTTATTACGTACTCCATCTCTACTTCCATTGCCAGCCCCCTAATCCCTGTTTTGTTGAATATATGAATATATCCATTCTACCTTTTTGTTCTTAAAGTATATGATATTGTATGAGTGTGTTTTAACTTGATATAAAATGGTACTATGATATAAATGTCATTTTATATTTTTTTAATGCCGTACTGTGTTTATGAGGCTGTGTATATTACTAAGTAGACATTAGTTTACTAAATCTTACTGCTTTAAAGTATTTCTTTATATACACATTCCCAATTTTACTTACTGTTATCACAACCAATACTGCTATGAATATCTTTGTGAATGTGTCCTTATGGGCCTGAGCAACAGTTTTCTGTGAAGTAGATAGCCAGGAGTAGGATTTCCAGGTCATTGGATAGCCCTGTAACTTAATTTCTCTAAGTACTGACAACATTTTCTCCATAATGGCTGCAACAGTTTGAATTAGGACCAGAAATACAATATTACCATTTTCCTAGATCTTTGTCAGTACTTGGAATTACATGAATTTATGTTTTTTTTCTATTTTTATGTGCAAAAATAGTATTTCCTTATTAAATTTGTATTTCTCTGAATACGAGTGAGTTTGAGCATGTCTTCATATGTATTGCAATTTTGTTTCTTTTTTGTAAATTCTTTATTCATATTCTTTGTCCATCTTTCTATGGGATTTTCTGTCTTTTCCTTAATGATTTTCGTTTCAATTATTTGCTCCCAATCAGTTATCCATCTGTTGACTTTGTGTGTGGTGACTTTCTTTAAACAGGGACCTTTAATTTTGTTATTGTAACGTCTGTCACTTTTCCTCCTTAAGGTTTGTTCTTTGAGAATATTGTATAAGAAATAGTTCTCTACCTCAAGATCATGAAGATATTCTCCTATATAACCTTTTATTAGCTTTATACTTTAATTTTGCTTTTCTGAATTGACTTTTTTTTTAATTTTTATTTTTTTCGGATGCACATCGTATTTCAAATTCTGGATACATTACATCATGTTCACCACCCGAGCACTAATTATAGTGCATCCCCTCACATGTGACCCTAATCACCCCTTTTGCCCTCCCCCCACCCTCTTCCCCAGTGGTAACCACCAGTCCAATCTCCAATGCTATGTGGTTTTTTTTTTTTGTCATTTTGTCTTCTACTTATGAGTGAGATCATATGGTATTTGAGTTTCTCCCTCTGACTTATTTCACTCAGCATAATACCCTCAAGGTCCATCCATGTTGTCACAAATGGCCGGATTTCGTCATTTCTTATGGCTGAGTAGTAGTCCATTGTGTATAAATACCACATCTTCTTTATCCATTCGTCCCTTGATCGGCACCTAGGTTGCTTCCAAGTCTTGGCTATTGTCTATAATGCCGCAATGAACATAGGGGTGCTAGTATCTTTATGGACTTTTAATACATCTGGAGACCACATCTGGAGACCCTGTGAGGTAAGATTCCAACTTTATTCCTTCCATAAAGTGCACCAATTTCCCGTCACTATTTGCTAATTAATCCATCCTTTCCCACTGATTGTGATACCACCTCTATCACACAAAACATTTTTGTATACAGATGGGTTTGTTTCTGGGCTTTTCATTCTATTCTGTTGGTCTTTGCCTGATTCTATGCCACTGTTTTTTTATTTTGTTTTTTTTTTTTTACTGTGGTTTTGTATTATATCTTGTTTCCTTATAAGGTCTTTTAATTAGATGATGGTTATCCTGGGTTATCTATGTGGATTTTAAAGTCAACTTCAAATAATAATGATTTCTTTTAATTGATTTTGTCTCTTATGTGCGTTTCTTGTCTTATTACATTGGCCAGAATGTCCTTTACTATGTTGAGCGGTACCTGTGGTGGTAGTGTTGTTATCTTGTTATCGACCTTAAAGGAAAGACATCTAAAGTTTGTCCATTAATTATAATGTTTGTTATAGGGCATTAATACATAACCTTCAAGAAGTTAAAGAAGTTCTATTTTATCCCTGGGTTTTTAAGAACAAAATGATAATTGAATGTTGAACTTTATCAAATATCTTTCCTGTGTCTCTCGAGATAATTATGTATTTTCTTCTTTACTCTATTGCTGTGGTGAAATGCGTTTATAGATTTCTGATATTAAATCATCTTTGAATTTCTAGAACAAACTCTTAATAAAATACTTAATAAAAGTATTTTTGGGTTATTTTTTCACACTCCCAGTTGGATGCTGTCAGCTAAGATTTTATTTCGGCAGTCTGCTTCTACGTCTGTTAGTGAGATTGGCCTGTAATTTTCTTTTCCGTATTGTCTTCATCAGTTTTTTTTTAAGGTTGTACTAACATGAAAAATGAATTGGACATCTTTTACAATTTTTCTAATTTTGGATAAATTTGTGTAAGATAGAGATTATCTATTCCAATTTAATGGAGCTCCCCTGTTAGACCATCTGGGAAAAGTTATTTTTTGTCTAGCGATTTTTAGATTACTATTTTAGTTTCTTATGGTATTGGCTTATTCAAGGTTTCTATTTTACATAGTGCTAATTTTGTCCTCAGTATATTTTTCCTAATTTATTTATTGTAGGTTTTCAAAAATATTTGAATATAGTTTTTCTTACAGTAGAACTTAACTTTTTATCTTTATGATAGCTATAATTTGCCCCCTGATTTAAGTATATTACATTTACTTGCATTTTATTATTATTTTGTTGAATAGTCTTTCTTGAAGTTGTCTGTAATAGTCTTTAAAGGAGGAGCTTATGGTACTATTAATCTTTTTTCTGTACCATTTTGTTGTTTTATATTGGTTCTACCCTTTATTATTTTCTTCCTTTTTCTTTCTTTGGGCATACTCTCTTGATTACATTTTCAGTTATGCTTAGTTATTTTTTAATTTTTTTTTTTTGAGGAAGATTAGCTCTGAGCTAACATCTGGCACCAATCCTCCTCTTTTTTCCTGAGGAAGACTGGTCCTGAGCTAACATCCAAGCCCATCTTCCTGTACTTTATATGTGGGATGCCTGCCACAGCATGGCTTGACAAGTGGTGTATAGGTCTGCAACCAGGATCTGAACTGGCGAACCCCAGGCCGCCAAAGTGGAACGTGCAAACTTAACCACTGTGCCACCAGCTGGCCCCTGCTTAGTTATTTTTAAACTTTTCTAATTTGTTTTCAGAGCCATGAATTTCCTTCTAACAAACTTCTCCTAATGTGCATACGTCTAGAACACTGCCCCCAACAACTTCAGGATAAGCCTTTTCCAGCATTCAGTAGTTTAAACTCAAAGAATGTTATCTGATAATACCACAATTAAGCTATAAGTCAATAAATAAAGGGTAACTAGAAAAATTTAATATTGTTCCAAACGACTTACATCACAGAAAATTTTAAATAAAAATTAGAAAATATTTGGAACTGAAGGTTCGTGGAAACGCTACAGATAAAAACTTTTAGTGAAACGGTACTTTGAGGGAAAATTGTAGCTGTAAATCCTCATTTTAGAAAGGATGATAGATGAAGGGAATAATAAAGTTATGAGCAAAAATTAATGAAAGAGAAATGAGTATTGAGTAGAGAAAGCAAGCAAGCTAAACGGAATAATAAAACTGACAAATGTTAACATCATTCAAGAAAAAAGAAGGTACATGTAACCGAAATCAGGGGAAAAAAAGATACAATTAAAGAAATAAACTGAAAAGATAAGAAAATAATGTGAACAACATAAAGCCTACAGTATGATAATCATTTCATACCCATTCAAATGGTAAAAATCAAAGGTGTGACAGACCAAGTGTTGGAAAGGATCTGGATCAACAGTATCACTTCAAATTTTCTGGTGGGAATGGTAGTATAGCCACTTATGAAACAGTTTGGCATTGTTTTAATAGTTAAACATTTATATACTTGTCTACCGGCATTTCCACTCCTAGGTGCAGAAGAAACTTGCAAATATGTACCAAGAGACATGTATAAAAAGTTCATAGCAGCATTATTTGGTAAAGCAAAAACCTGGAAATCTGGATGCCCACAGATGGGAATGGATAAGTAAAGTATATTCTCAAATGGCTATTATATAGCCATCAAAATGATTGAACTACATCTATATGCAAAATTTCTGCTACATAAAATTGGGTGAATAAGTAAGTTCCAAAGAGATTTAATGTATCATGGTACTCAAAGTTAGGGTAATGTAAACTAAACAGAAAATATACTCTCCAGGAGTATGTATATATTCCATCTTGCAGAATGCTTCACGCACCCGGGGCGCTCTCCTGTGCAATAGGGATTGTTCCTTGCAAAGTCTTGTTGGTGTAAATATAGTAAAAACTGCTCTGTCTTAAAAAAAACTATACATACATATATGTATACGCATACACACACACACACGCTCGTCTCTTTATATGGAAGGATTACAAGATTCAGGAAATACTCTGGGTGAGGGGAGGAAATGGGGGGTGGAATGGAGGAGGATCACATAGCTGTATAAATAGTGATGTCAGTTTTCTGGTTTCTATGATGGGTTCACAGGTATTTATTACTAAATAAAAGATGGCTTGTATGAACCAATGGACAGAGTGTTATGAAGCAAGGGTTATGAGCTCCACAAACAAAAATATCGAATAATTTAGCATATTAACATACTAAGGGAGAAAAATCATATGACCATCTTAATAGGTACAGAAAATCATTTGTAAAAAGTCAATATCCATTTGTGATTAAAGGAAAAAAAACCTGGGAATACAAGAAAATGTACTTAATCTGGCAAAAGGTATCTATAGAAACCACTACCACAAATATTAAACATCATTCTTTTTTCCCCCATACACCCCTAATTTTTAGTACTTTGCGTTAATGCAGTACACTTGTTATAATTGATGAGCCAACGTTGATACGCTGTTATTAACTAAAGTCCATAGGTTTACATTAGGGTTCACTCTTTGTGTTGTGCATTCTGTGGTTTTGGCAAATGTATAATGACATATATCCACCGTTACACTACCATACAGAATAGTTTCAGTGCCCTAAAAATCTGCAGTGCTCCACCTATTCATCCCTCCCTCCATCCCCCTGAGCCCCTGGCAACCACTGATTTTTTTCCTTCTCTGTAATTTTACCTTTTCCAGAGTGTCATATAGTTGGAATCATACCGTATGTAGTCCTTTCAGATTGGCTTCTTTCACTTAGTAATATTCATTTAAGGTTCCTCCATGTCTTTTCATGGCCTGATAGGTCATTTCTTTTTAGCGCTGAATAGTATTTCATTGTCTGGATGTACCACAGTCTATTCATATACTAAAGGACATCTTGGTTGCTTGCAAAACATTCTTAATATTAGCTGAAACTTCAAAGGATTCCCACTGAGAATGGGAGCTTGTCAAGGATGCCTGCTGCCAATTCTATTGATCATACTGGAGCTAGCCAATGTAGTAAGTCAGTAAAAAATAAGAACACGTTAGGGTTGGGAGGCAAGTAATAAAGCTGCTGTTATCCATAGATGACTTGAATGTCTATATGGAAGACCGAAAAGAACGTACAAAACATTTTTAGAGATAATAATTTAGCAGGCCGTCTGGCTACAAAAACAGATACAAAAGCAAGTTGCATTTTTATACAACAGCAAACATCAGTTAGAAAATGAAAATTTAAAAACATACCATTTACAACAGCGTAGAGAAATATGAAACACATAGGAATAAATTTGACAAAAGCTTTACAAGACCCTAAGGGTGAAAATGATACAACTATATTGAAAGAAATTGAGATACTTAAACAATGGAGATAGATAGAAGAAAGACTCATATAATGTATATATGTGGACCTGTATATTGTGAATGTCAATTTTCCCAAATTTTATTTATAGAGTCAGTGTAGTCCTAATAAAAATCCCAACCATATTATTTTGTGGACATTTGATAAAATGATTCTCAAATTTATATTGAGGTTCAAAGGCCTAGGTATTGGTCCACTCTTGAAGAATTGTGAAGTGGGGAAAATAGCCCTCTTAAGTGTAATGACTTACAAAGCTGTAGCCTTTAAGTGAATGTGATGTTGTTGCTGGAATAGACACATAGACTAGTGGAGTAGAATAGAGAATCCAGATACAGAACCATACATTAAAGGACACTTGATATATAACAAGATGGTTTTCAAATCGGTGGAGAAAAGAGATTTTTTTCCAATAAATATTAATAGGACACTTGGGTGCCCATATTTTAAAAAATGAAATGGGACATCTACTTCACACCACACACATATACATTCCAGGAAAATATCTTTGTATTTTCCAGATGGGGAAGAATTTCCTAAACAGGACTATACTCACACATACATGCCAAAAGCAAAATAAAGTGCACACGTGCATGTGTGTGTACGCAAACTTGCACCGCATAACAAAAGATTGTTAAATTCAATTAGATGAAAAAGAAGAATTTCTTTTCTTGAAAGCTACCATAAAAGACACAAGTCATAAACTGGGTGAAGATAATTGCAAATCAAATAATTGACAAAAATTGATACTCAGTACATGTAAAGAATTCCTACCAAATAACCAAAAATAAAAAAAGGAATCTAATAGAAAAATGGGAAACACGAGAAAAGATACTTCACTAAAGAGGAAACCTGAATGTCAATAAACATGAAAAAGTGTTCAACTTCATTATTAATTAGGAAATTCAGATTTAAACTACAATAAGTAATGTTCCTACCAGATTGGCAATATTATAAAGTCTGATAATACCTGGGATTAAGAATGTGGTGGCATTGGAACTCCCGAGCACTGCTGGTGAGAATGTAGATTGGTTGAACTCCTTCGGAGACTTACTTGGCATTACTTAGTACATTTAAATATGTGCACATCCTAAGATCCAGTGGTCCTTTTTCTGGGTGTTTAACCCAGAGAAAGTCTTGCACATATGCACCAGAAAATAAGTATAAGTATATTCATAGCAGCCCTAAAATGAAAATGATCCAAATATTATCATCAGTAGACTGTATAATTAATTGTGGTACGTTTAGAAGGTTCTGCAGTGAAAACAAGATCTAAAGCTACATGCAGCAACGTGGATGAACTGAAAGACAATGTCTAGCAAAATAATCAGACTACAAATGAATCCATGCACTACTATTCCATTTAAGTCAAGTTAAAGGAACATCCAGAATGAAGCAGTGTCTTTAGGAATGTATACACAGGATGTGTGAAGCCAGGGCATCAGGACACTGCTGCTTTTGTAGGGAGCAGATGTGATGGAGACAGGGGCACACAGGAAGCTTCTAAGGTTTTGACAATGTTTTCTTTATACAAAATGAGGTGTTTGCTTTTCTAAAATGACTATTCTTTGAAAAATATATATGCTTTATTTTCACCAGTCTATATTTTACAATAAAAATACAATTGTTTAAATGTGATAAAGTATGAAAACTTTAACAAATGCATGGCATATCAAAGTTCATTTTGTTTATTATTGCTTTGTTATTAATTATTAATATCAAAACGTTTCCTTCTAAATACAGTTGTGGCTGCATCTCAAATTTTTCACGTAGTGCTTTTAGTTAGCTAGAAGTCTTTTTAAAATTCCCTCATAATTTTCTCCTTAAAACAAATATTATTTAGTAGACTATATTCTAGTTTTCAGGCACATAAGATTGTTCACTATCTCTCTTTTTTTTATAATAGTGCTGCGTTATACTCAGAAAACATAGTCTCTATGAAGGTAGTTTTTATTGACATTTATTGAATAATTTATCTGCAGCTTGAAATAGCAAAATGTACTTAGATGAATAAAAATATCTTTATTGAAATTCCTGCAGTGAAAATAATTTTGGTATTGCAGCTTGAAACTCTCTACGCCATTCCCCACTTCCCCATTATACTTTGATTTTAATATCTCCATTTTTGATAACCTGAGGTTTCTTAGTACCATAACCATAATAATATTACAGAATAGACTATGATTTTGTGTGTTTATATGTATTGTTCAATGTCAGTTTAGATTATCCCCAGCAATGTATGAGAGTGCCCATTTCTTTGTCCCTTGCTGAGCAGTATTGGATAATATCTTTCAAAAATAATTTTTGGCAATTTGAGAGGATATATATCTATATTTCAGTTATATTTTATTCCTTTACTTTTAAGTAAGGTTTAACCTTTTTATCCATAGATTGTCCAGTTGTCATTCTTTGTGAATCATTGTCATGCCTTTTACTAATTTTTGTGTTGTGGAAGCAATGTTTTTTTTTTAATTAAATTTTAAAATTTTTTTTATAGATTTAGGGTGCTATGATCCCTTGTTGCAATTTTTCACCCCCAATTTGGTATTTGCTTTTTAACTTCAACTTCACTCTTTTTACCTTCCTTCTTGTTATTCAGGAATAAGTATCCCCACCTTTGTTCTCTTATTTCCTGTGGGGCAGTTTGGTCTTCTTTTACTGCAGGAGAAGATGATCATCTGGCAGAGATGCTGTAGCTCAGATTACAGAACTGAGCTGGAGGTCGCACTGTGTGAGCTCCGATCCTCGCCAATTCTGTAAGTCAATGAATATCGCATCTATTCAGACAGCTTCCAGGTAACAGATAACACTGAATAGAATCTTCCTTATGATACAGTAGTGACCCCAAATTTAAGCATGTCAAGAAAATCTAACCTTCCGACTCCTTGACCAAATTTTATCTCAAGTGACTTCATAAATACACTGTGCACTCTTTATCAAACAATCCAAGGGAAAACATCTCTTCTATCTATAGTGGAAGAATAACATTGACATTTGTCAAAGGTCAGGGCTTCAGAAACTTAACTTATTGATAAATCTGTGAACTGCTCGTACTTTTGTATTGTGGTGGTAGAAAAAATTGCAGGATTTTTTTTTACGTGTTTTAGTTCCTATCAAGAATTTCTAAGCACATTGTTTTCTACTAAAGTCCAATCTGTTCCACATTTTTGACTGATAAAAGCTAAATCTTTCCTTTTGGAAAAAAATGTTCTATTTTTTAAGGAGATCATGTAGGATAGAGGTCTAGAGATATGTAAGTCTCAACATAGGCCTCCCCACATTCCCAAAACTGACTTAAGATGACCCCAAAATAGGACAAATCCTCAATGGGTCCTGGAAATTGAGGAGAACTCCATCCGTATGCAACAATACTAGAGACCATCTACTAACTGTAATATAGGAGTAACTATGTTGAAAGAAGACATTAGAACTGACCTGTGGTATTGCCTTTTAAAAAATCATCAGGATCAGAGCCAATGAGTAAAGGAAATTATGGGAGAACTCCACTGATAGCCCTTAATTTAGAGGGGTGAAAGCTAGAGGTGAGGGTGCGCTGTGGGACAGAAAGTGAGCGCTCTGCGGCAAGAATCAACCACTGGCATCACACAAACTGCAGAGTTGTGTGTGGTGGTCCTACTGTCTCAAAGATGGGACTCTTTACTCTTAGCTGTCCTCGACCTTCTAAATAGTGGTGGGTCTACATACAGAGGAATTTGCTAGCAGCAAATCTCTAGGGTCAGGCCACCATTTCAAATGGAGCAAGTAAGGATAACTTTTTTGTATTCTTATGGCAGACGTGGGTCCACACTGTCGTCCTATCATAATTGCCTTTCATTGTTTGGGAAGTAGGGGCAAGATTGGTTGCTTGGTTTGTTTTAAATCTGTTTTCTAATAAAAACTTCCATACAGTCTCAAAGAGGTTTTTTTTTTTAAAGATTGGCACCTGAGCTAACAACTGTTGCCAATCTTCTTTTTTTTTTTTTTTCTGCTTTATCTCTCCAACCCGCCCTGTACGTAGTTGTATATCTTAGTTGTGGGTGCTTCCAGTTGTGGCATGTGGGACGCTGCCTTATCGTGACCTGACGAGCAGTGCCATGTCCGCGCCCAGAATCCGAACCCTGGGCCACCGCAGCGGAGCGCATGAACTTAACCACTCAGCCATGGATCTGGCCCCTCAAAGAGGTTTTTGAGCAAGTAGTTTTCAGGTGCTGTTTTTATCATCCTTAGTGATACTTGTGGAGGATCATTGGGAAAGATGCACACAGGCATTACTGTAACTGAAGAGCAATAGACAATAATCGTAATCTGCTGATTTTATCTCTTTCTCTTAGAAAAGAAATATTATTAGATGATGAAAAGTGTCAGCAGTTTTCTGAGGGTCTCCAAAAATGCCATTTTCAAGTCAGCTGATTAAATCAGATTAGATTAGATCAAGTGTATCCAGTTTTCTTGACTCCTTGCTGAGCAATTTTAACTTTTACTTTTTTAAAAATTATTTTATTGAGGTCAAATTCATTTATAATATGTAATTTCAGGTGTACATTATTATTTATCAGTTTCTGCTAGACTTCATCATGTTCACTAACAATGGTCTGGTTTTTATCTGTCACTATATATATGTGCCCCTTCACGTTTTGCTCACCCCCCACCCCCTTCCCCTCTGGTAACCATTAATCTGTTCTCTTTGTCCATGTGTTAATCTTCCACGTATGAGTGAAATCATACGGTGTTTGTCTTTCTCTGTACGGCTTATTTTGCTTAGCATACTACCCTCAAGGTCCATCCGTTTTGGTGCAAATGGGACGATCTTGTCTTTTTTTATGGCTAAGTAGTAGTCCGTTGTATAAATATACCAAATCTTCTTTATCTGTTCATTGGTTGGTGGGCACTTGGATTACTTCCACATCTTGGCTATTGTGAATAATGCTGCAGTGAACATAGGGGTACACAGATCTCTTTGTATTGTTGATTTCAAGTTCTTTGGATGAATACCCAGTAGTGGGATAGCTGGATTGTGTGGTATTTCTATTTTTCTCTTTTCCATGGTGGCTGCACCAGTTTGCATTCGCACCAGCAGTGTATGAGCTTCCCTATTCTCCACATCCTCTCCAACACTTATTACTTCTCATCTTGTTAATTATAGCCATTCTGAGGGGTGTGAGGTGATATCTCATTGTAGTTTTGATTTGCATTTCCCTAATAGTGATGTCGAACATCCTTTCATGTGCCTGTTGGCTGTCTGTATATCTTCTTTGGAAAAATGTCTGTTCATGTCCTCTGCCCATTTTTGATCAGTTTGCTTGTTTTTTTGTTGTTGAGTTGTATGAGTTCTTTATGTATTTTGGAAATTAACCTGTTGTCGGATAGATGATTTTCAAATATTTTCTCCCAGTTGGTTGTCTTTTCATTTTGTTCTTGGTTTCCTTTGCCTTGCAGAAGCATTTTACTCTGATATGGTTCTGTTTGTTTATCTTTTCTTTTGTTTCCCTGCCTGAGTAGACATAGTTTTCAAAAAGATGCTGCTAAGACTGATGTCAAAGAGTGTACTGCCTATGTTTTCTTCTAACAGTTTTATGGTTTCAGGTCTTATGTTCAAGTCTTTAATCCATTTTGAGTTAATTTTTGTGTATGGTGAAAGATAATGGTCTACTTTCATTCTTTTGTGTGTGGCTGTCCAGTTTTCCCAACATCATTTATTGAAGAGACTTTCCTTTCTCTGTAATATGTTCTTAGCTCCTTTGTTGAAGCTTAGTCGTCTGTAGATGTGTGGTTTTATTTCTGTGCTTTCACTTCTTTTGCATTGATCTGTTTTTGTGTCAGTACCATGTTGTTTTGATTCCTACAGCTTTGTAGTATGTTTTGAAGTCAGGGATTATGATGCCTCCAGCTTTGTGCTTTTTCCTCAAGATTGCTTTAGCTATTTGGGGTCTTTTGTTGTTCCGTATAAATTTTAGGATTCTTTGTTCTATTTCTGTGAAGAGTAATATTTCCTTTTTCAGAATAGGATCTTTACCCCTTTGCAAAACTGAAGAGTGTTTTTGCCCAGACAGTCAATATGTTAAAGGGAATGAAGTGTAGTAGAATGTGACACCCCAAAATATCCCTATTTGGCATAAGGATTATTTTGAGCTGATTAATTTGAGAAACTATAGACATGGGGGAAGCTCTGACAACAGGGTAGAAGTTACTCTTTTGTAAGGGAACTTGAGAAAGGGGGCCTGTACCAGGAAGAGAGCTATTACCAGAGGTTACTTTTTCGTGTGAGAGACTTATCTGCATGGCAGGGCAAACTTTGTTTACCACACATTTCCTCTTGTCAGCTTCCTGTGAATTGCCTTCCCTCCTTTCGAAGCTCCAGACCCCTTTCCTTTCTTTAGCTCAGGATGATATATAAGCCTGAATAGCCTGGCTGCTTTTTGAGTCTCATAGCTTTGTGGGGCTCCCATATGTACATAATTAAAATTGTGTTTTTTTCTCCTATTAATCTGTCTTTTTATTACAGGGGGATCTCAGCCAAGAACCTAGAAGGTAGAGGGAACATTATTTTTCCTTCTGTACAGTGAATTCAATCCTCTGTTTCTAGAGAATTAGAAAAATTTCTTGCAGTTTTAAAATGGCAGATTTCCTTACTTCTAGTTCTCAAGGTTTCCAAAAAAGCGAAGTTTAACTTTACCAAGGGCACTCTATTATAATGGAGAAAATGTTAGAATATATTTTGAATTGAAAAAAAGAATTAAAAAAACAAAAAAGTATCTCAATTTTTAACAGTTATATATACAAACACAAAGATTATAAAACTGAGTGGGAAATTCCATTATAGACTGTTAAAGCTACGTTTTGGTTTACAAAGCTATGTTTTATATTAGTTGTACATTTACTTACTGAATTGTGTAGTTGGAAGAAACTTAGAAATTGTTTATTTTTGTCTTTATCAAAAAGCGTTCTTGAAATTATACCTCATTTTTTTTGGAAATCCTGGTGACCAGAATTGAGGAATTTTGCAACTTTAAAACTCTAAAGCTAGCCCTTCTGGGTAGAAATCCCAGTTCTGCCACTAATTAATTGTGTGACCTTGGGCAAGTACACAACTTTTCTGTGGCTCAGATTCCTCGTCTCTAAAGTGGGGATAATTCTAATGACAAGAAAATACCAGGTTCACAGAATATGCTGACGGCTTTGAGATGGGGTGTGTGCGCGTGTGAGAGAGGGAGAGGGAGGCAGGGAGAGAAGGAGACGGGAAGAGATCCAGAGACTTTGGCACTTGATTGGATGTCAGAGAGAGAGGAGTAAGTATCGAAGGAAATTGAAAAGGATCAGCATGTAGGGTAGGAGGAAACCAGGAGAGTGTGGTGTTGAGAAACCAAGGTCGTCTGTGAAGAATTGAATTAAACGCCGCTGTCAAGTATATTAAGTAAGATGTACAGCTACCATTGGATTCTGTGGTTCAGCAGTGATTGGTGACTTTGAGGAGAGTGATTTTGGTGGAGGGATGTGGACCAAAGCCTGATTGGAACAGGTTCAAGAGAGAATGAAAGGGGAGAAATAGGAGCAGCAAGTATAGACCTTAAAAAAAAGTTTTGCCTTAAAGGTGAGAAACCGTATGTAATGTTTTTGAAATAATAGGTGACGTTTATTGAGCACTTATTGTGTGACAGACACTGTTTTAGGCAACTGTATTAACTTGTTTAATGAGGAATAAGAAATATAGGCAGTCCTTGCTTGGCGTGATAGTGCAAGATCGTGCAAGCTAAAACCATGCAAATCAACCTTAAAAATCATGGGAAAGATGGTGAGTATTCTGTGACCGTTAAAATTTTTTGTCAAGACATTCAACTTTTTAAGTAGCTCTTACTGTTGGTTATTAATGTATTGGGAAGTGAAAAAAATAATAAAACTAATATTTATAGTGCTGTCGATACAAATAATCCATAATCAATCTATAAATCAAAATTGGGGTGAATTTATTATATGAGCCAGTTTTGAGGACTATAGCCCAGGAAAACAACCTTCATCAAGGAAGGAAGCACTCTGAGGAAGCAGGTTGTACTGTGTCGTTGTATATCGTCTTGGAATAAGGAACGTACATCAAATAGGACAGGAATCACTCTTTTACTATAGTCACAAGATGTTTTGCTAGTACAGCAGGTCAGTGGTCACAAGATGAGCACGGTAGTCAGTGATTCTTAGTTTCTGGGAAGAAACGCTTCTTATTAAAGAAATGCTGATAAGGGGGAAGAAAACATCCCTATCTTTAAGGGCATCATTCTTGGCTTTGGGACATTTTAAATGTGTAAAGCAGATGTACAATGCATGCTCGACAGTCCACGTCAGCCCATTTTGGAAAAACAAGGACAGGCTGAGTTAGTTTTAAACCGAATGGCTTCCTCATGTATCTCAATATATCTTATTGCTTTCATTTATTCATCAGTACACTATAATTTAAAACATTAGAAACATTGGAAACTAAAAGTGTTCTATTTTGTTGTAAAAAACTCCCAAAAGTTAGTTTGAACAGTGCTTGCCTTCCCATCATAAAACATACGACATGAAGCAAGCACCTTTGTGTGTTTGTCATACTCCTTTCTACTTTTGCATCAGTATTCAACATTTTAGCCTTTCCACTTTCAGTGTTGTCAAATATCTCCGAGAGTTCATTTCATCTGAAGCTTTTGCTGGTGTCACTCCCTCTGGGACATCTTGTCCTTTTCATCCCAACCGCTTTCCTCACTTACGTTTTTATAAATTCACCTCCACTAAGTTCCTCAGGCTGCATATTTGCCCCCTGGGTCTGAGTGTGCCCTGCCTGAGCTTTCCATTGCTAATATGCCAGAGTTTTAAAAACATACTGAGCCCAGGAGGGAGAAGTCAGTGGAGACAGGAATGCAGTGGGCACAAGTAACCTACAAGTGGAAAAGACTGGTTTTTAAGGGCAAGATATTCTCACCCCACAGTCAGCTGTCAGGGCCCTGATGAAATTCAGGAGCAGCGTCAGCTTGCTTTCACCACTGGTAAACAACTTCGTGGACTTAAATCACCACCTTTCATTTGGTCAGTTTGGCTGGTGATCGGAACTGTTGGGTAAATGTAACTGAAAACAAAATCTCCTGCCAACTTAAAAAACCTCTCCACAAAGGGAGAAGAGAAAACAGTTTTATTATTGAGTAAGCGTTTAACCAGAATGTGGTGCACATCACAGTCAATCCGCTAAAAAGAGTGTAAAGACAGAAAGAAATCTCAGCCTTTCCTATAGCCAGGCAGATACAACCCACTGCATCCGCGTTCTCAAGATAAAGGGTTACTAGTCCTCAGGAGAGGGTGCGTGACAGCACCATTTGTCACACATAGTTCATCCCAGATTCACTTGGTAATTTGAATTTAACCACTCAGCCATGGGGCTGGCCCCTCACTTGGTAATTTGAGTGACCATCTGTGTTTACTAATTGCCTCTATCTGGAAGAGTGATAAAGGTTCTCGTAGCTCTAGCTCTGTGATAGGTAGGTAGTTAACAATGTGGAGCCAGAGACCTAAGTGAAAGTCTCCTGGAGACTGGGCAGTAGGGGCCTGTGCTATCTTCCTTCATGTTTACGTTGTAAAGAGATGACTCCTAGATCCTTAAGAAAGACATTCCTGGGTTGTAAAACTGGTGAAAGGCTTATTGAGCTTTTGAAAAGATTTGCATATATCTCCAAAGACAGAGAAAGAATTTACAATTACAAGTTTTCTAAAGGAAAAAGAGTGGGGGTAGAGTCTCTTTCCTCTTTTTTTTTTTTTTAAAAAAAAGATTTGTTTACCCTTGGAGGACTTATGATCAAAAACCCTTTGAATGTAGTCCAAAGCTTATTTCTGTTCATTTGATCTCATTGGAGACTAGAAAAGAGCTTGTTATCAACCTCCGAATAATTGCTTTGATTTTGAAGATTAAACTTTCTCCTTCAGGCCACTAATTAATTGTTATCTGAGCCCTTTCTTTTCTTGGTCTGTAGGCTCTTATCAACAGATGAAGATGTTTTCAGGCGTGTTTAACCAACCATGCTGCGGAGAGAGTCCTCTGCATTCAGCTCTCTTTGATTCTGAATGATGATGAGTATTAAACAGATGGTGTGCCCCACTGTCCAGAGCACTAGAGATAAATGGTGGACCCTTCCGTCCCGGAGCTTACCGTCTGGCAGGGAATCAGACATGTAACATGTAGTAACCAATGCCAAGAGTGCTGCCCCTGGAGGAGTACAGGGTGTTTTGGGACAGCATCGTGAATAAAGTGCCCTACCCTAGCCTGGGACTGCAAGAGGTCAGATTATGGAGGCCCTTAAACCATACTAAGGATTTGGGATTAAAAATCAGTGTCTTGGGCCTATCCCTACAGGTTTTGATTCTTTGGGTTTGGTGCAACTCAAGAGCCAACATTTTAACAAGCACCTCTATAGGACTCTGGTACAGTTAATCCCAGCACATCCCTCTGAGACACTCTGAGCTTTATGGCCTTTGAAGGTTTTTAAAGGCAGAGATTGATATAATTGGATTTGCATGGAGTAGTGGAGGGAGGTGACAAGAATGGTTGTAGGGTAGTTAGGTGGCTACTGCTGTAGTTAAAGAATGGTGGTAGCTTGGACAAGTGGGCGTATAGAGAAGTGGACAGTTTTGAGATATTTAGGAGGTAGATAAGATTTTGTTACTGTTTAAATGTAGAAGGAGATGCTGAAAGAGAGGGAGGTCTCAAGGATGAGTCCCAGGTTTCAAATTTGAGTAACAGGCTGAATGGTGGTGTCATTTTCTGAGATGATGAACGTTGGAGGAAGAGCATATTTGGGTTGAGGGGCAGGAATGAGGAGTTAATTTTTTAGATGCAGAGACAGCCATGTGGAGAGAGTGAACAGTCAGATACAGCACTTTGAAGCTCAGGAGCTCTGGACTGGTCAATACTAGAGATGCGGATTGGAGGGTGGTCAGCTGATGGGTGGTAATTGAATGGGAATGGATGAGATTGTCCAAAGAAAGACCATAGATGCGAAGGTCAGAAGGTCCAGAACAAACCATGAGCAAGGTCAGGATGTACTTTGGTAGGAAGAGGAAGAGGAACCAGCAGTAGGTATTGAAAAGGAATGACTAGACAGGTGGGAGGAAAACTGGGAAAGTGTGGTATCAATGTGGATATCTATGGAGAGTGGCCCCTTGTGATTCTTCATATTTGTAATTTAACAAACACAGGTTGAAAACGTTTCACTGTCATTTCTAATCACATGATCTGGAGGGTAGATATTCTTAGTGTCACATGCAATGGTTTTATCCCAGGTATCAATCACACTTACACTAAGATCTTAAAACATGTCCTTCAGGGCGAGTGAGTTAATAATATAGCCGCAAAAGTCACTGAGTCCCTCTCCTTCCATATGCACATTGTTAATGCTTTCCATCTCACTTTGGTGTCTGGACTTCTCAGGAGCCGACATTCAATGGCTTTTTGACCTTGTGAATGAAAACATTGATAAAGAAGGGTCTGAAGTGCTGGCCAAGGGTGATGACAAGGACTGCGTTGTTTGCTGCTACCAAGTCAGTTTCTTGGGTGATATATTTGTCTGTCACTGAGAAGTGCTTCAAAGTGATAAATGGGAATCCATGTCTTCCCCACTGAATGTGAATTTCTTTTATGCATCTAGAATTACATGTTTCTTTTTTTTTTTTTTGTAAGACTGCCTAACACAAAACTCTTGACCAGTGGTCAGCAAATGTAGTCCGCCACTTGCTCATGTACAGCCCCCCAGCCAGGAATGGTTTTTACATTTTTAAATGATTGTTTTTTAAGGGATTACATAAATACCTACATAACCTTGATTTTGCCTCTTGGCCCACAAAGCCGAAGCTTTTTAATATTTAGCCTTTTATGGAAAAATTTTATAATCCTTGCTCTTGACTATTACTCTTTAACTACCTAAGATGAAAAGAAATCTTTTCACTCAAATGGGAGAGTCAGCTAGGCCAGTGGTTCTCAAACTTTAGCGTGGCTCAGAGTCACCTGAAGGGCTCGATCCAATACAGGTTGCTGGTCCCCATCCCTGAGGTCTGCAGTGGGACCAGAGAAGTAGCATTTCTTTCTTTAATTTATTTTTAAAATTGAGATATATTTTACCTATCACATTATATTAGTTTCAGGTATACAACATAATGATTTGATATTTGTATATATTGTGAAGTGATCACCACAATAAGTCTAGCTAACGTCTGTCCCTATACATAGTTACAAATTTTTTTCTTATAGTGAGAACTTTTAAGATCTGCTCTCTTAGCAACTTTCAAATATGCAATGTAGTATGATTTAACTGTAGTCACCATGCTGTACATTCCATCCCCATGACTTACCTATTTTATAACTGGACGTTTGTACCTTTTATCTCCCTTCACTCATTTGAAACATCTCCCCCACCTCTGGCAACTACCAATGTGTTTTTCTTCTGGATTCCACATTTAAGTGAGATCATATGGTATTTGTCTGTCTCTGTCTGACTTATTTCACTTAGCATAGTGCCCTCAAGTTCTGTCCATGTTGTCACAAACGGCAAGATTTCATTCTTTTTTATGGCCGAATAATATTCCATTTTGTATATCTACCATGTTTTCTTTATCCATTCATCCATCGGTGGACACTTAGGTTGTTTCCATATCTTGGCTGTTGTAAATAATGCTGCAGTGAACATGGGGGTGCGTATATCCCCTCAAATTAGTGTTTTTGTTTTCTTTGGATAAATACCCAGAAGTGGAATTTCTGAATCATATGCTAGTTCTATTTTTAATTTTTTGAGGAACTTCCATACTTGTTTCCATAGTGGTTGCACAAATTTACATTCCCACCAGCAGTGCACAAAGGTTCGTTTTTCCCCACATCCTCACCGACTCTTATTTCTAGTCTTTTTGATAGCAGCCATTCTAACAGGTGTGAGGTGATCTCTCATTGTGGTTTTGATTTGCATTTCCCTGATGATTAGTGATGTTGAGCATCTTTTCATGTACCTGTTGGCCATCTGTATTTCTTTGGAAAAATGTCTATTCAGAGCCTCTGCCCGTTTTTAAATGGGGTTGTTTTTTGCTATTGAGTTGTATGAATTCGTTATATATTTTGGATATAAGCTCCTTATCAGTTCATGTTTCTTAAGAAATCCAATTTCATGACAATTAAAAAGACACAAAACTATTGCTGGTGGTAAATAACCAATAAACTGTGGCTTTTGGGGGGTAAAAGAATAGTATTTGTCACTTTGAAATGTTTAACTGTAGTAGCCATGTATCTGCCAAATCTACTCCTCTCGGGGAACGAATCCCCCATCATTCCACCAGGTAAGCTGTTGGGCTGTCAACCTGTCAGGCCTGATGCTCTGCCTCCCTACCGTATGGGCTGGGGACACATGACCCTATCCCCCCGGGGCCAAGTGATTGGTTTAGGGATGGGCCCATGGCCCATACAGATTCCTTCCTGGGATAGGTACATGGATGTTAGGGGAGGAAAATAATTTTTTCCTCTTGTGGTTGCTGAGCTGGAAGGATGTAAATGTGGGTCTGTAGACAGCCCCACCTTTCCTGCTGCAGGGCGAGGGCTTCTTGGAAGAAGGAAGCCAGCCCATAACCAGAAGCAGATTTGAGAGATGGAGAGTGATGAGCTCCGGTGACACTATGTGAGTGGTGTATCCAGCTGTTGTCTTGAATTCCTGGATTTCCCAGTTATGTGATAATACTCCTCACTTAAGCTGACTGAAGGTGGACTTTTGTCATTAGCAACTAAAAGAGTCCTAGTTAATCCATTGACCCACTGGTTAAAGTATTCATTCTAATGTTCCAGGAGATATTTATTAAACATCTTTTATGGGCCTGAAGCCCATCAACCTGTTCTTCTATACTTACCATCACAATAAAAAAGGATCATCAGCTTGTGACTTTTATTTATTTACTTTTAAGATTGGCACCTGAACTAACATCTGTTGCCAATCTTCTTCTTTTATTTATTTTTCTTCTCCCCAAAGCCCCCCCAGTACATAGTTGTATATTCTAGTTGTAGGTCCTTCTGGTTCTGCTATGTGGGACGCCACGTTGGCATGGCTAGAGGAGCGGTGCCAGGTCCGTGCCCAGGATCTGAACTGGCAAAACCCTGGGCTGCTGAAGCAGAGCATGAGAACTTAACCACTCGGCCACAGGGCTGGCCCCCAACTTGTGACTTTTAAATTTCAAGTCACTTAGGAACAGTATGCTCCCTTTCAGGAAAATAAATGGTATTTATTACAATGAGGAAAGAGACTATACAATATTTGCTAGATTCCTTTAAGAAATCTCTCTCAAGAATCGATGCTTGCATGCTGTTTTAATGTTTAATTAGAGAACGAGAGATTTTGCCCGCTGAACTTGCCTCAAAAGAGATTCTAGAGTTATGATTGGATTCACCAAGGACCATTTATTTCTATCCCAGAGGATGAGCCAAAGGAATCAGAACCCCCACACTGGTGTGTCCACAGAACTTTGGTGTCTAACCCTTGGTACCAAGTGAGTTCCTAGCTTAGTGCGGTGCTGGGGTGAAGGCATCACACGGGCAGAAGGCTGAAAACTGTCACGTAATATTTGAATATTGCTTAGTATCGTCTTGGAGAAGAGTGAACAGAGACCTTTGATTGGTGTCCTGAAATTTCCATCTCATCTTAACGAATTTCAAAGGAAGCCCAGCACAGAAAAGGAACTCACCCTGGATTTTGGTAAGGTTTTAAAACATGTGATAAGATAATCAAATTTAGAGCATTGTTGCCTAAAAATGGCAGAATGCTAGCTCAGGTGAATTAAAATGGCAATGACAGAACTTTTTAATAGAACGTATGAAGAGGATGAATATTGTTAATATTTCTTGTGACGAGAAGTGAAATTTTAAAAACAAAAACTCACAAGTCGAAAAGGTGGATAAACCCAAATCAGATCAAGAACATAGAAAGATCACATTTAAAGAAATTCAAAATTTTAAAATTTTAAAATTGAATTTTACGAGAGAAAAAACATATTTTTAAAAACTTTTGGGAAGTGGTAAATCTAGTGGTGTAGAATCTCCCATGAGGTAAATAAGTTTTCTTTTCAAATGATCATTGATGACATTTAATTCAGACTGCAAATTTCTGAAATCCATTTCCTTCCAAAGGGTAACCACTGAGAACTGAGGAGTTACCTCAGTCTTGCATTTTTCTTTCACTTTTTCACACTCTTGTAAAACAAACACCTCTTAGAAGCAGTATTCAGCACCACAGTTTCTGTTACAGCCCTTCCTATACACTTGCAAGTATCAGAAGAATCAGCCAAATTTTTCTCCTACCTGGGCATGTGGAGGAAGGGAGCACAGGTGCTGGGTGAAGAATATCCGTGCACAGGTTTCTGCTGAAAGACACATGATGGCATCCCTCAATCTGTGCTCCTCACCGAGTGGTGGTTGCAGCCTGCTCCTTCCTCACCCGTTTATCGAGTGCCTGCGCCATAGCTGTGCAAGGTTCAGGGGATACAGAGATGAAAAAAACGTCTCCTGCTTTTAAGTAGCCCACAGCCGAGTGTAAATCCAAATGTGAAAGACAGTGTACAGGCTCTTCCTCATTGACTCAGGTTAGGAATGCAGCCTTTAGTTTAGAAACAAGGCAGTTAACTGACCTGGGATCCTCAAAACACTGACCTTGTCAAAGCTGTGATTTAACAAGCTGAGTTAAAGCAGCTAGAGCTGTCTATGAAGTCTGGATGTTACATAAGTACTCATGGAAGGATTTCAGAAAGAAACTCCCAGGAAATCTTACAAACAAAGGAATCCACATGTATTTGATTATTTGAGATTTTGGAGCATTTTCCGTTAGTTGTAGCCGTCTTTTGAACATTTCCAAATCACATTTCTCCCTTCCTCTCTCCCTGCATAACAAGTTATGAATTAGTTATTCATCCTTATTATGAAAGCAGGTGCAAGGTGCCTTGGCTGATATGTCTACAACTACTAAAGTCTTGCACAATTACCTTCCTCCCATAATGCACCCCAAATGCTGTCAGATTGTCCAGTCTGTCATTTCTGTGCCTTCCACCATTGTCTTTTGAATCTGAGTACACTAAGACTTTGATTGTCCAACACTAATCTGCATGTGTGTCATTTCTTAAGCCTTTTTCCAGTAGGACGTGTGGTTGTCTTACGAGATCTGAACATGTATAATGCACACAGGTTTTTTCAGCATACTTCATACCAACTCATTCAGCCAGTTGTTAGTTGTAATCCTACATTGCTAGACTACAACAGTTAGGTTCCCCTCACTGCTCCCAGCATTCAGTTGCCAATAATTTTACTCCTTCCTACAGCTTGTCTTTCTTTCACAAAGTTTCTATTCATAAAACCTTGCTGAACTTACTTTATCTTCTATCTTTTTATTCTTTCATTTCCTACCGCCCTAATCTAGTTTGTGTATTCCTATGTTATAAAAGCAACAGTAAGATTTATAATTTCAAGAAATAGATTTTTAAAAATACTTTAAAAAGGTACTCAAGAAATAGAAACTGGCGTATCTTGGCCCAGACTGCCTTGTTCACGCCCCAGCTCTGCCACCTGCTGGTGGGGTTAGTCATTTAACCTCTTTCTTTATACACCTCAAGAGTGAGCGTAATAGTAGTACATAGGCAGTATGATGTAGTGGTTAGAGTGGGAGGATTCTGGCCATGGGTTCAAATCTTTGCTCTGTCACTTATTTGCTGTCTAATCTCGGTCAAATTTACTTAACCTTTCTACATTGCAATTTGCTGTTCTGTAGTCCAAGGATAATGATAGCATCTGCTTCTAAAGTTTGTTGTATGGAATGTGGTATGAATGTAAAGCATTTAGCACAGTGCCTGGAACACCTTAAGTGCTAAACACATGATAGGTGTTCCTAGGAAAACACATAGCAGGGTCAAAATCAATAAACTAAAACTTAGATATGTAAAACAATGTGGCTTTCTAACTTTTCTTTGATTAGCTTAATAATCCTGCTGTTGAGGGGGCAAAAGTCAAATTTCCCATCATGGGTTATTGTCTCTCCCAGTTTAAAATGGTCTCTTTCAGATTATTTCCCCATTTCTTTTGTTAGTAAGTGGACAGTCTTGGAGGAGTCCTCTCCCTGCCATATCCCCCTTGATCACCCTCCCTTCATTCTCCATCTCTATCTCTGGTTGCTCTCTGGGCACAGACAGACACTTACTTGACCTCCTGGTAGCAGGGGAGATTTCTCTCCTAAGAAAGAGCTTTCTCTGCTGGTTCCCACTGAACTCTGATGTGTAACTTGTGCCACTGCATCTTTGAGCATCTGCTGCTGTCCTTGCTGCTTCGCCTGTTGATGCCGTTGTGGCTGGTATAGCTTGTGGCCTGTTTTCCAGTCGAGGGAAATGCAATATAGTGCTCTTGGGAGAGTTCTCCATCATGTCCCACTGAAGACTAAGCTCCCATGTGACTTCGACTGATCTCGATGACCTTATGTGACCAAGCACCATTGTTCCTCTCTCCTCCCCCAGCCCTTGGTGCTGTTTACCAATGTCTTCGTTTTCACTCTGCTATAGGTTGGTGCAGTGTACCTGCAAGCCATTCTTTTATCAGAGTTCCAAATGGAAAATGAAGTTCAAGACTCCCCTTAGCTTTTGGCATGACCTCTAACTATCTGGGGTATTTTTATTGCCGCTTCCCCAGGGTTTGACTGTGGGAGGTGTTGGGGGCAGAATTGAGAAATTTTCCTTGATGACTTCTCTCTCTCCCCTCTCCCAGCTTCTTCCCCAGTTCCCAAAGGGCTTTCTACTTTTCTTCTCTAGGTGGTGGGAATGCCCTATCTTCTTTCTTGCCTGCTCTGTGAATTTTGTAAGACTGATCATGTTGGGCTGACTTGATTCTCTTGATATATTAAGGGTATTAAACACCTCTTTTTTTTTTTTGAGTTCATGATAGTTCACATCATTGTGAAACTTCAGTTGTACATTATTTCTTGTCTGTCACCACATAGGTGCTCTTCTTCACCCCCTGTACCCACCCTCCACCCTTCCCCTGGTAACCACTGAACTGTTTTCTTTGTCCATGTGCTTGTTCATATTCCACATATGAGTGAAATAATCTGATGTTTGTCTTTCTCAGTCTGGTTTATTTCGTTTAGCATAATTCCCTCCAGGTCCATCCATGTTGTTGCAAATGGGATGAATTTGTCTTTTTTATGGCTGAGTAGTATTCCAGTGTATATCTATACCACATCTTCTTTATCCAATCATCAGTGGATGGGCACTCCATGTCTTGGCTATTGTGAGTAGTGGTGCAATGAACATAGGGGTACATATGTTACTTTGGATTGTTGATTTCAAGTTGTATGGGTAGATACCCAGTAGTGGGGTAGCTGGGTCATATGGTAGTTCTATTTTTAGTTTTTTGAGGAATCTCCATACTGTTTTCCATAGTGGCTGCACCAGTTTGCATTCCCACCAGCAGTGTATGAGGGGTCCTTTCTCTCCACACCCTCTCCAACATTTGTTGTTTTTAGTGTTAGTGATTATACCCATTTTAACAGGCATAAGGTTGTATCTTAGTGTAGTTATGATTTGCATTTCCCTGATGATTAGTGATGTTGAACATCTTTTCATGTGTTTATTGGCCATCTGTATATCTTCTTTGGAAAAAGGTCTGTTCATGTCCTCTGCCCATTTTTTGATCGGGCTGTTTGTTTTTTTTTGTTGTTCAGTTGTGTGAGTTCATTATATATTGTGGAGATTCACCCCTTATTGGATATATGATTTACAAAAATTTTCTCCCAGTTGATGGGTTGTGTTTTGGTTTTGATCCTAGTTTCTTTTGCTTTGCAGAAGCTCTTTAGTCTGGTGAAGTCCCACTTGTTTATTTTTTCTTTTGTTTCCCTTGTCTGAAAAGACATGATATTTGAAAAGATCCTTTTAAGTTCCATGTCAAAGAGTGTACTGCCTATATTATCTTCCAGGAATTTTATAGTTTCAGGACTTGTCTTCAAGTCTGATCCATTTTGAGTTTATTATTGTATATGACATGAGATAATGGTCTACTTTCCTTCTTTTGCATGTGGCTGTCCAGTTTTCCTAACACCATTTATTGAAGAAACTGTCTTTTGTCCACTGTATGTTCTTGGACTTTTGTTGAAGATTAGCTGTCCGTGTATGTGTGGTTTTATTTCTGGGATTTCAGTTCTGTTCCATTGATCTGTGTGGCTGTTTTTGTACCAGCACCATGCTGTTTTGATCACTATAGCTTTGTAGTACATTTTTAAGTCAGGGATTGTGATGCCTCCAGCTTTGTTCTTTTTTCCCAGTATTGCTTTAGCTATTCTGTGTCTTTGGTTGCTCCATATGAATTTTAGGATTCTGTGCTCTATTTCCATGAAGAATGTCATTGGGATTCTGATTGGGATTGCATTGAATTTGTAGATTGCTTTGGGTAGCATGGACATTTTAACTATGTTTATTCTTCCAATCCATGTACATGGAATCTGTTTATATCGTTATCTATTTCTTTCAATAATGTCTTACAGTTTTCATTTTATAAGTCCTTCGTCTCCTTAGTTAAATTTATTCCAAGGTACTTTATTCTTTTTTTTTTTTTTTTTTTTGCGATTGTAAATGGAATTGTATTCTTGAGTTCTCTTTCTGTAAGTTTGTTTTTAGAGTACAGAAATGCAACTGATTTTTGTAAGTTGATTTTGTACCCTGCAACTTTACTGTAGTTGTTAATTATTTCTAATAGTTTTCCAATGGATTCTTTAGGGTTTTCTATATATAAGATCATGTCTTCTGCAAACAGTGAGAGTTTCACTTCTTCACTCCCTATTTGGATTCCTGTTATTCCTTTCTCTTGCCTGATTGCTCTGGCCAAAACTTCCAGTACTATGTTGAATAAGAGTGGTGATAGTGGGCATCCTTCTCTTGTTCTTGTTCTCAGGGGGATGGCATTCAGTTTTTTCCCATTGAACATGATGTTGGCTGTGGGTTTGTCATATATGGCCTTTATTATATTGAGGTAATTTCCTTCTATCCCCATTTTGTTAAGAGTTTTTATCATAAATCGCTGTTGGATCTTGTCCAATGCTTTCTCTGCATCTGATGATCATGTGGTTTTAATTCCTCATTTTGTTAATGCGGTGTATCACGTTGATTGATTTATGGATGTTGAACCATCTCTGTGTCCCTGGAATAAATCCCACTTGATCATGATGTATGATCTTTTTGATGTATTGCTGTATTTGAGTTGCCAATATTTTGCTGAGGATTTTTGCATCTATGTTCATCAGCGATATTGGCTGCAGTTTTCCTTTTTTGTGTTGTCCTTGTCAGACTTTGGTATCAGAGTGATGTTGGCCATGTAAAATATGTTAGGTAGCATTCCATCTTCCCTAATTTTTTGGAATAGCTTGAGAAGGATAGGTATTAAATCCTCTCTGAAAGTTTGGTAGAATTCCCCAGGGAAGCTGTCTGGTCGTGGGCTTTTATTCTTTGAGATGCTTTTGATCACTGTATCAATCTCTTTACTTGGGATTGGTCTATTCAGATTCTCCAGTTTCTTCTTGATTCAGCTTTGGAAGATTGTAAGAATCTAAGAGTTTATCCATATCCTCTAGATTGTCCATTTTGTTGGCATATAGTTTTTCATAGTATTCTTTTATAATCTGTGTATTTATGTGGTATCCGTCATTATTTTTCCTCTTTCATTTCTAATTTTATTTATCTGAGATTTGTCTCTTTTTTTCTTTGTAAGTCAGCTAGGGGTTTGTCAATTTTGTTTATCTTTTCAAAGAACCAGCTCTTTGTTTCATTGATCCTTTCTACTGCCTTTTTGGTTTCAATAGGATTTATTTCTGCTCTGATTTTTATTATTTCTCTCCTTCTGCTGACTTTGGGCTTTGTTGGTTCTTTTTCTAATTCAGTTAGGTGTAGTTTGAGTTTGCTTATTTGGGTTTTTTCTTGTTTGTTAAGGTGAGCCTCCCTTGTGATGAATTTCCCTCTTAATACAGCTTTTGCTGTATCCCATATGAGTTGGTATGATATGTTTTCATTTTCGTTTGTCTCTGGATATTTTTTTATTTCTCCTTTAATTTCTTCAATGACCCATTCGTTATTCAATAGCATGTTGTTTAGTTTCCACATCTTTGTCTTTTTCTCAGCTTTTTCTTGTAATTAATTTCTAGCTTTATAGCATTGTGATAGGAAAAGAACCTTGTTATTATTTCAATCTTCTTAAATTTATTGAGGCTTGCCTTGTTTCCCAACATATGGTCTATCCTTGAGAATGTTACATGTGCACTTGAGAAGAATGTGTATTGTGTTGTTTTTGGATGGAGTGTTCTGTATAATATGTCTATTAAGTGCATCTGGTCTAGCTTTTCATTTAATTCCACTGTTTCCTTGTTGATTTTCTGTCTAGATGATCTGTCCATTGATGTGAGTGGAGTGTTGAGGCCCCCTACTATTATTTTGTTATTATTCATGTCTTCTTTTAGATTTGTTAATAGTTGCTTTATGTACTTTGGTGCTCCTGTGTTGGGTGCATAGATATTTACAAGCATTATTTCTTCTTGATGGAATGTCACTTTGATCATTATATACTGCCCCTCTTTGTCTCTCTTTACCTGTCTTATCTTGAAGTCTACTTTGTCTGATATGAGTATTGCAACACCTGCTTTCTTTTGTTTGCCATTAGCTTGGAGTATCGTTTTCCATCCCTTCACTCTGAGCCTGTGTTTGTCATTGGAGCTGAGATGTGTTTCCTAGAGGCAGCATATTCTTGGGTCTTGTTCTTTAATTCATCTCACCACTCTGTGTCTTTTTATTGGAGAATTCAATCCACTTACATTTAGTGTGATTATTGATATATGAGGGCTTAATGCTGCCGTTTTATCACTCGTTTTTCAGTTCTCCAGCATTTCCTTTGTTTCTCTTCCTGTTATTTTGGTCTACCAATCAAGTTATGTAGTTTTTTATGTTGTGGTTATTTATTTTCTCCTTATTTATTATTTGTGTCTCTGTTCTTCTTTTTTTGTTTAGTGGTTACCCTGAGATTTATATTCAAGACCTCGTGGATAAGACAGTCCCTTTTCTGATGGCCTCTAATTTCCTTAGACTAAACCAATTCTGTCCCTTTTCTCTTCCCCTCCTAAGTGGTTTTTCTCACATCTTATTCCATCTTGTGTTATGAGTTTGTGGTTAAAATGACAAGATTATCTTTGTTTTTGGTGTTTCCCTTCCCTTTGTCTTTAATGCTATACTTGAGCATTTGCTGTCCTGCTCTGATTCTGTCTACCTGTTTAACTCCTTACTCCATGCTTTGTAACCCCTTTCTCTTTTTTTTCAGGTATGAGGGCCTTCTTGAGGATTTCTTGTGGGGGTGGGGGTCTCGTGGCTATGAACTACCTTAGCTTATGTTTATCTGGGAAAGTTTTTATTTCTCCCTCATATCTGAAGGATATTTTCTCTGGATAGAGTATTCTTGGCTGAAAGTCTTTGTCCTTCAATGATTTGAATATGTCGTTCCAGTCTCTCCTAGCCTGTAAGGTTTCTGCAGAGAAATCCACTGAAAGCCTGATTCCTTTGTAGGTTCCTTTGTAGGTTATTTTCTTCTGCCTTGCTGCCCTTAGTATTCTTTCTTTTTCATCCAGGTTTGCCAGTTCCACTACTATATGCCTTGCAGTAGGTCTTTTTACACTCACATATTTGGGAGATCTGGCAGCCTCTTCCACATGGATTTCCTTCCCTAGGTTTGGGAAGTTCTCTAGTATTATTTCTTTGAACAAGCTTTCTACTCCATTCTGTTCTCTTCTCCTTCTTGAATACCTATAATTCTTATGTTGCATTTCCTAATTGAGTCAGATATTTCTTGGAGACTTTCTTCATTTCTTTTAGTCTTAGTTCTCTCTCTTCCTCTATCTGGAGCATTTCAACATGTCTGTCTTCGATTATGGTGATATGCTCCTCTATGGTGTCCACTTGAGCATTCAGGGAATCTATATTTTGTTTTGTTTCTTCCATTGTGTCTTTCATCTCTAATGTTTCTGATTAATTCTTCTTTATAGTTTCAATCTTTTGTGAAGTAGCTCCTGAACTTGTTGAATTGTTTCTCTACATTCTCTTTTAATTCACTGAGTTTTTTGATGATAGCTGTTTTGAATTCTTTGTCATTTAGATTACATATTTCTGCATCCTCAGGACTGATTTCTGGCTACTTGTCATTTTCTCTCTGGTCTGGAGATCTAATATAGTGTTTGATATTACTAGAGGGAATTCTGTTCTTTTACATCCTGGTGTCATTTGGTTGCAGTTACTGCCTATTGCCACCGTGTGGAGGTCAAGAGCCACATATTCTGAGCTCTCTGCCTTCAGCTGAAATCCCAGGGGCTGTAGCCATGCTGAGCGGGTGGGAGGAGGGGCACTTTCTCCTGCATGCTCTCAAGGTTTTCTCCTTCTGCTCTCTTTGTGTGTTGGCTTGATAACATCACCCCCCATGAAAGCTTTTGCCACAGTGGAGGGATCGCAGTCTTTAAGGGAAGGGAGTGAAGATTTCTCTTACTCCATTCCACCTTCTCCAAGGGGGGCTCTAGTCTCTCCACTCTCCAACGTATGGTTGCATGGGTCTCTCTGATGTTTTTTGTGTTGTGTTTGGATGTCCTTTGTTGGATTATGGATTTTTGTTGTTGTTGTATATTGCAGGGGAAAGATTTCTGAGAGACCTCACTCTGCCATGATGCTCTAAATACCCTTTTGAAGGTATTGTCCCTTTTAAAAACAAAGAACCAAACCAAGCTTTCAAGTCTTTTCTGTTTCCATGTGCTAGAATTCTGGTTTGAAGATCAAAACTGAGCAATACTTCTTTCTTCCCCCTAAATGATGAATATTGTTAATTAGGCAGGATAACACAATATATAGTAAATGAAATTCACATCAGTTTAATATTTCAAAAATATTATCCTTATTATTTCTATTTGTTATAGACTGGGTCATCACAAAGTAGAAAAAAATAATAATTTGTAATCCCATCTCCAAGTAATGATCACCATTAATAACATTTTCTAGCTGGGTGGTAACTGGGTGACTTAGAGCAAATTACTTTACTGTCTGATCCTCAGTTTCCTCTTCTGTTAAATGGGAATAACTCCTCACCCTCCTCCCTCAGAGAGTTGTTTTGATTCAAGATGGCATTTTTATTATAGAGGGAATGATTATATATAATTGGTTCTGATTCTATCTATTCCTGTTGCAGTACTCTATCATCTAATTTATGTCTCTATTATGCATTTTAATATTTTATAAAACAATTATTATATATCTTTTATTATTATCTTATTACACACTTTTAAAATAATTTCTGCTAATTCTAACATTTATTTTTTCAAATGAACATTGGAATTATTGTATTAACTTCTTAAACATTTCATTGGTATTTTCATTAAGATTGCCGTAATGTTTACGGTATTAAACATTCTAATAAATAGGTTTTCTTTTCTATACCTCAGTAAAGTTTGGTAGTTTTCACCATATAAATTGTTTCACCTTTGTCATTAAGGTGTTTTGTAGGCATTTTGTGTTTCTGGTTGTTGTTTAAAATGGGGATTTTCTTCTGTTAAATTTCTCAACTGATTACTGGTGGTATATAGAAAAATAAATGTTGACTTTTGTCTCCTGACTGACTTCTACTAGTGAATTTTCATTTGATTTACTTAGGTTTGCCATTTAGAGAAACATCATCAGAAAACAGAGATTAATTTGTCCCCGTGGTTCTAAAATTCATGAATTAAAAAAATTCCTCTGTCCTTTATTGTGCTAAATAATAAATAATGAAAAAGTGCAAAATAATAATCAGCACACAGCTCTTGTTCCTGAATTTAATAGTTGTGGTCTCTAGTATTTCATCATTAACTATAATATTGGCTATCTATATGCAATAAGTATTCTCTAATGGATTAAGAAGATTTTCTTCTATTATAAGGGAGCTTTTGTATTTATTTTAATTATTTTTTAATCTTTGCATTTATTAAAATAATTATTTTTTAATCTTCTGAGGTATTGAAGTGACTAATTGGTATATTAAACATGCTACTGTATTAGCATATTATTTATATTAATAGGGCGATTAGTTTGTGATTTCCTTTTTTGTGCTCTATTTATTGGACTTTGGAATTAGGTATTGCTGGTTTTGGAAAATGAGTTGGGAAGGATGCCATCTTTTTCTGTGCTCTGGAACAGTTTAAATTATATGTGAATTACCTTTCCTTGAAGCTGTGCTAGAACTCACTAGCAAAATTGTCTACACATGGTGTACAGCATTTAGATTTATTCCCCAGGCAAAAATTTCTGTTTTGGATTGGCCCGGTAGTGCAGCAGTTAAGTGCACGGTGCACATTCTGCTTCCTTGGCTGGGGTTCTCTGGTTTGGATCCTGGGTGTGGACGTGGCACCGCTTGGCAAACCATGCTGTGGTAGGCGTCCCACATATAAAAAGTAGAGTAGAGGAAGATGGGCATGGATGTTAGCTCAGGGCCAGTCTTCCTCAGCAAAAAGAGGAGGATTGGTGGCAGACGTTAGCTCAGGGCTAATCTTCCTCAAAAAAAAGAGAAAATTTCTGTTTCTTCCACAGTTATTGGTATCCAGATAGACTGCTTTCTCAAGTCATTTCTGGAAGTTTTCGTGTTTTTAGGAAATCAAGTGTTTCATCTTTATTTGAAAATTTGAATTTTTAGTTTACAGTACTGCATTTGAATTTTTTATACCATTATAAAGTACTTCTATATCTGTGAATAAAGCCTAATTTTCACTTTTAATGATTTGAATGTTTTCTGTTGTTTAAATCTGCAAGAAGTTTGTCCATTTTATTGATATTTTGAAAGAATTAGCTTGATGATTTATTAAATATTTTTATATTTTCTAATAATTTTACTTTTATATTATGATTAATTTATTTCTCTTTATCTCTTAGTCTCTTTCCTTTTTGACATTTTTCTCAAGTTTACTTTCACTTTCTAGTTTTAAAAATAAATATATTTAAGGCTTGAGATTTCTTTTGAATATAGTCCTCATATCAATTTATTTTTATTTTTGATTGATTTGTTTTTTATTGTGGTAACATTAGTTAATAACATTATATAAATTTCAGGTGTACATCATTATATTTTGATTCTTGTGTAGATTGTATCATGTTTGCCACCAAAGACTAATTAGAATCCATCACCATGCCCATGTGCCTAATCAGCCCCTTTGCCCTTCTCCCTAACCCCTTCCCTTCTGGTAACCACCAATCCAGTCTCTGTCTCTATGTGTTTGTTTGTCATTGTTTATATCTTCTACTTATGTGTGAGATCATATGGTATTTGACTTTCTCCCTCTGACTTATTTCGCTTAGCATAATACCTTCAAGGTCCATCCAAATTGTCACAAATGGCCGGATTTCATCGTTTCTTATGGCTGAGTAGTATTCCATTGTGTATATATACCACATCTTCTTTATCTGTTCATCCCTTGATGGGCACCTAGGTTGCTTCCAAGTCTTGGCTATTGTGAATAATGCTGCAATGAACAGGGGTGCATGTAGCTTTACACATTTGTGTTTTCATGTTCTTTGGATAAATACCTAGCAGTGGAATAGCTGGATGGTATGGTAGTTCTATTATTAATTTTCTGAGGAATCTCCATACTGTTTTCCATAGTGGCTGCACCAGTTTGCACTCCCACCAGCAGTGTATGGGAGTTCCCTTCTCTCCACATCCTCTCCAACACTTGTTGTTTCCTGTCTTGTTAATTATAGCCATTCTGACAGGGAGTGAGGTGATATCTCATTGTAGCTTTAATTTGCATTTCCCTGACAGTTAGTGACGTTGAACCTCCTTTCATGTGCCTTTTGGCCATCTGTATTTCTTGTTTGGAGAAATGTCTATTCAGATCTTTTGCCTATTTTTTAATTGGGTTGTTAGTTTTTCTGTTGTTGAGATGTGTAAGTTCTTTATATATTTTGGATATTAACCCCTTATCAGATATATGATCAGCAAATATCTTCTACCAATCATTAGTCTTTTTGTTTTGTTGATGGTTTCCTTTGCTATGTAGAAGCTTTTTAGTTTGATGTAGTCCCATTTGTTTATTTTTTCTATTTTTTCCCTTGCCCAGGCAGACATAGTACTTGAAAATATGCTGCTAAGACTGATGTTGAAGAGCATACTGCCTATGTTTTCTTCTAGAATTTTAATGATTTCAGGTCTTACATTCAAGTCTTTAATCCATTTTGAGTTAATTTTTGTGTATGGTGGTGGAAGATGATTCTTTCATTCTTCGGCATATTGCTGTCTAGTTTTCCCAACACCGTTTATTGAAGAGACTTTCCTTTCTCCATTGTGTCTTCTTGGCTCCCTCGTCGAAAATTAGCTGTCCATGTATGTATGGGTTTATTTCTGGGCTGTCGATTCTGTTCCATGGATTTGTGTCTGTTTTTGTGCCAGTATCATGCTGTTTTGGTGACTATAGCTTTGTTGTGTATTTTAAAATCAGGAAGTGTGATCCCTCTAGGTTTGTTCTTTTTTCTCAAGATTCCTTTGGCTATTTGGAGTCTTTTGTCGTTCCATATAAATTTTAGGATTCTTTGCTCTACTTCTGTGAAAACTGTTGTTGGAACTTTGATGGGGATTGCATTGAATCTGTAGATTGCTTTAGGAAGTATGGGCATTTTAACTATGTTAATTCTTCCAGTCCAAGAGCATGGAGTATCTTTCCATTTGTTTGTATCTTCTTCAATTTCTTTCAACAATGTTGTATAGTTTTCAGTGTACAGATCTTTCACTCTTTGGTTAAGTTTATTCCCAGGCATTTTATTCTTTTTGTTGCAATTGTAAATGTGATTGTATTCTTGAGTTCTCTTTCTGTTACTTTGTTGTTAGTGTATATAAATGCAGCTGATTTTTGTATGTTGATTTTCTATCCTGCAAGTTTACCATATACATTTATTATTTCTCAATGCATTTTAGTGGATTCTTTAGGGTTTTCTATATATAAAATTATGTCATCTGCTAATAGTAACAGTTTCACTTCTTCCTTTCCAATTTGGATCCTTATTTCTTTTTCTTGACTGATTGCTCTGGTTAAGAATTTCAATACTATGTTAAATAAGAATGGTGAAATGGCATCCTTATCTGGTTCCTGTTCTTAGAGGGACAGCTTTCATTTTTCTCCATTGAGAATGATATTAGCTGTGGTTTGTCATATATGACCTTTGTTATGTTGAGGTATTTTCCTTCTATACCCATTTTATTGAGAGTTTTTATGATAAATGGATGCTGTATCTTGTCAAATGCTTTCTCTGCATCTATTGAGATGATCATGTGATTTTTGTTCTTCATTTTATTAATGTGGTGTATCATGTTGATAGATTTGCGGATGTTGATCCATCCCTGTATCCCTGGAATAAATCTCACTTGATCACGGGTATAATCTTTTTAATGTATTGTGTATTCAATTTGCTAGTATTTTCTTGAAGAGTTTCGCGTCCATGTTCATCAGTGATATTGGCCTGTAATTTTCTTTTTTTGTGTTGTCCTTGTCTGGTTTTGGTATCAGGGTAATGTTGGATTCGTAGAATGGGTTAGGAAGCCTCCCCTCCTCTTCAATTTTTTGGAAGAGTTTGAGAAGGATAGGTATTAAGTCTTTTTTGAATGTTTGGTAGAATTCACCAGGGAAGTATCTGGTCCTGGACTTTTATTTTTGGGGAGGTTTTCGATACCTGTTTTGATCTCCTTACTGGTGATTGGTCTATTAAAATTCTCCATTTCTTCTTGATTTAGTTTTGGAAGGTTTTATGATTCTAAGAATTTATCCATTTCTTCTAGATTATCCAAGTTGTTGGCATACAGCTTTTCATAGTTTTCTCTTGTAGTCTTTTGTATTTCTGAGGCATCCATTGTAATTTCTCCTCTTTCATTTATGATATTATTTATTTGAGCCTTCTCTCTTTTTTGCTTGGTAAGTCTAGCTAAAGGCTTGTTGACTTTGTTTATATTTTCAAATATACAACGTGCCTAAACTTATGGAATACAGCAAAAGTGGTTCTAAGAGGCAAGTTTATAGCAATACAGGCCTACCTCAACAAACAAGAAAAGTCTTGAATAAACAATCTAACAGTGCACCTAAAGGAACTGGAAAAAGAAGCACATCCAAAGCCCAAAATCAGTAGAAGGAAGGAAATAATAAAAATCAGAGCAGAAATAAATGAAATAGAGACCATCATATCAATTTTTATATGTGGATTTTGTTGTTTTTATAGGTTTAATAGTCTATAACTGCACTTCTTTAGCTTTTATAAAAATTGAGTATAATTTACAAACAGTAAAATGCACTTATCTGAAGTGTACAACTTGATAAGTTTTTTATTGAAGTAAAATTTACATTTGGTGAAATGCACATATCTTAATTGTACAATTTGATAGGTTTTGACAAATCTGTGTAACCAACACACCAAGCAAGCGACAGAACTTTTCCATTCCCCTGAATGTTCCCTCATGTCCCGTTCCAGTCAACCTCCCCCCACCACCCAGCAACCACTGTCATGATTTCTGTCAGCACAGTTGTTGTGTTGATGCTTGAACTTCATGTAGATGAAATTAAATGGTATGTGCTCTTTTATTTCTGACTGCTTTCCCTCAGATAATGGTTTTTAGATTAATCTATATTGTTGCAGTTCTATATCTATATCAGCAGTTCATCTTTTTTTTTTTTAGATTGCTGAACTTTTAAAATTTCTTTGTATGACCATACCACAATTTGTTTATCCTTTCTATGCTGGATGGACTTTTAGGGTATTTCCAGTTTTTGGCTATTATTAATAAAACTTCTCTGATATTCCTATAAAAGTCCTTTTGTGGACATATTTTGATTTCTTTTGGGTAAATACTTAGTGGAATTTCTGGTTAAGGGATAGATGTATGCTTAATTTAATAAGAAATTGACAAATTTTTTTTCCAGTGGTTGTACCATTATATATTCCATCGAGAAATGCACGAGACCCCAGTTGTTCCACATCCTTGCTAGCAATTGGTATTGTCAGTCTTTTTAATTTTAGCTATTTTATTGGGTATAAAATAAGATCTCATTGTGTTTTAGTTGGTATTTCTCTGATGACTAATGATATTGAACATCTTTTTGTGTGTTTATCGAAGATTCATATAACTTTTTTGTGAAGTGTGTGTTCAAGCCTTTTGCCTATTTTTTAACTGGGTTGTCTTTCTGTTATTAGAGTTGTTGGAGTTCTTTATATATTCTGGATACTGTGGTCTATCTTTTTTTTACAGTGTCTTCTGAATAATAGAAGATTTTAATTTTAATGAAGCCCATTTTTTACAATTTTTTTTATTGCTTTTTGTGTTTCATTCAAGAAATCTTTACCTACCTGAATATTGTAAATATAGTCTGTTTTCTTCTAGAAGCTTTACAGTTTTGGCTTTTTGTTTGATCCTATCATCTATCCCGGATTGACTTTTGGGGATTTGAGGGATAAATACTTTTGGGAAGTAGAGGTCAGGGTTCGTTATTTTTCCCCCAGTGGATATCCAGTTGTTCCAACACCATTTGTAGAAAAAGACTATCATTGAGTTGTCTTGGTGCCTTTGTTGGAAATCAGTTGAGTGAATTTTCTAGGTCTATTTCTAGACTTTCTATTCTGTTTCTATAATTACAGTTTTGGTGTTTTCTTTGAGCCATGGGTTATTTACGAATACACTGCCATCTTTAACAACAACTCTAACATTTGACCATAAAATCATTTTATTAGGGCCATATCAGGACTGAGGCTGAATGGTTAGAACCCTGAGTAAGAATGTCCATACTCTAAAGTGGTAGTTCTCAAACCTAGCAGTATACATGAGGTGTTAAAAACAAGAACAGGGGCCAGCCCAGTGGCGCAGTGGTTAAGTGCGCACGTTCCGCTTCTCTGCGGCCTGGGTTTGCCGGTTCAGATACCGGTTGCAGACATGGCACCGCTTGGCACACCATGCTGTGGTAGGCATCCCACATATAAAGTAGAGGAAGATGGGCACGGATGTTAGCTTAGGGCCAGGCTTCCTCAGCAAAAAAGAGGAGGACTGGCAGTAGTTAGCTCAGGGCTAATCTTCCTCCAAAAAAAAAAAAAAAAAACCTCCCACAAAAAACAACAACAGATTTTGGAACTCCTTCCAAGAACTAATTTTTAGTGTAAAAACTGGGAAATTTCTGCTTTTTAAAAAGCTCTCCAGGTGATTCTGAGACATCCAGTCAATTTGGGAACCATTGTCCTAAGTACTACCTCTTACAGCAAAGAGCAGACTTATAGTCATACAGTGGGTTCAATGTGTTGCATTATTTCAATGTACATGCTAGACCTTCAAAACAGGGAAACAGAAAATTAGCCTATTTTTTCAGGTATTGAAATGAACATGAATCTCGAGTCATCTTTTAGTGACCTTCTTTTTAATTTGGGAGAATATGTTGCTTATTGTTGTTGTGGTCTAGTTAAGATATTTTCACGTTGCAAAACTACTGGAATCTGGATGACTGTTCTGCTGTTCAAAGAGGGCAACTTAAAATTTCAAGGAGGAATCTTTGGGGCCATGGAGGCAAGTGCCTTATTTATTCCAGGGCTAATGGATCAGGAAAGCTCCAAGCAAGCCAAGAGGGCTGTCAAATAAAGTGCACTGCTGTTCAGGACCCCAGAGGGAAGAACCTAGAGATAATGGCTTTCAGAGGGACTTATGATCTTAATGTATTGGTGATAACATTAAAAAATTTTAGTTTCTCAGTAGATTTTATGTTTAAAAAATTACAGTCTTCTCTTAGGTGAGTGGTTCTCAACTGGGGATGACTTTGTGTTCTGGGAGACATTTGGCAATATCTAGAGATATTTTTGGTTGTTAAGCTGGGAGGAGTGCTACTGGTATCTAGTGGGTAGAGGCCAGGGATGCTGCTGAACACTCTACAATGCACAGGACAGCCCCACAACAAAGAATTATCCTTCCCAAAATGTCAATTGTGCTGTGATTGGAAAAATCTGTCTTAGCCAATGGAAAAGAAGAATTTTTCTACAAGTGACTATTTGGCAACTACTTTTGATGGCGCAAAGAGTTCTCAAATCCATATATCCAAAATCAAATTCATGCCCTTTCTTGCCAAATCTTGGACTTCTTTCAGTGTTCCCTCTCTTGGGAAATGGTACCAGTATTCTTCCTATTGTGCAAACCAGAAATCTAAGACTCACACTTTATATCTCTTTGGTGTTCTATACTAGGTGTGGATTTAGTTTTATTTATGCTGCTTGGGATTCACTGGGCATCTTAATCTGAGGATACATATCTTTCATTTATTCTAGAAAATTCTTAGACATTATTTTCAAATTCTTTCCCTCAAAAAACCCCTCATCATGCACTTTCTTATTATATATTTCATATCTCTCACTTTCTGTCTCATATTTCCCTTTCCTGTCTTCCATTTCACTAATTCTGTCTTCATCTTTGTCTAATCTGCCACTTAACTCATCCATGGGGTTTTTGGTTTTAATGACTATATTTATATGTTTCATATCTGGAAGTATCATTTAGTTCTTTTTCAAATCTGTGTGATATTTTTGTCCTTTTTCATATATTTGATTTTATTTTGTGTGCCTTTGATAATTTTAAATGCTTATAGTTTTTAATGGTAACTCATCTGAAATTCTTTTTCTTTTTAGATATTTGTAACATTCTTTTAAAGATTTTATTTTTCCTTTCTTCTCCCCCAAATCCTCTGGTACATAGTTGTGTATTTTTAGTTGTGGGTCCTTCTAGTTGTGGCATGTGGGACGCCACCTCAGCATGGCTTGATGAGCCGTGCCATGTCCATGCCCAGGATCTGAACCAGCAAAACCCTGAGCCACTGAAGCAGAGCATGCAAACTTAACCACTTGGCCACGGGGCCAGCCCCTCATCTGAAATTCTTAGAGGTCTAATTTCATCATACCTTCTGATTCTTGCTTATGTTACATGGTTTCCTTGTGTTGTTTTGTAATTCTGGATTGTGATTTTATGATTGGTGGGATTTATCTATGGCAATCCTGTGTGGTTTGTTTTGAGTGTGCCAATTCAGAAAGAGTTTTCACTTGTTTCTGTTAAGTTCTCTTAGGGAATTATCCCCAGATTCCTTGCTTATTTATTTAATTAGTTATTGGATTGGTGTTTCCTGAACTGCACAGGTGGTATAGATTAGAATTTCAGATCTTTATCAAGGCAGGTTTGTGCTTACTAACTCTCAGGGGGAGATTTTTGCTTCTTTATCAGAATCTAGGACAAAACAGACAAGCTTCTTTGTCAACTTTCATTATCAATGGGTATATTTTTTTTTCCAGTCCAGCCTTTCTTGAGAATAGCCCTTTGAAGGTTTAGGCTTATGCAGGGGTTTCAGGCCCAAAACCTTGTCTCCTGTTTGATTTAAAGCAAGAAATCCAGTGAGGCTGGAGGGTAATGAATGAGGGGCAATAGTAGTAGGATAAGAAGCCAGGGAGGTAATGAGAGGCAAGAACACGTAGGGCCTTGTGAGTCATGATGAGATGTTTCACTCATACTCTGGGTGGGGTGAAAAATTATTGAAGGGTTTTGAGCAAAGGTGTGACATGCAAGAATGTGACCTGATTTTTATTTTAAATAAATTTCTCTGGTTGCAGTTGGAAAATAGACTATAGGACCTGAGGATGGAATCAGGGAGAAAAAAAATTGAATGCTATTGCAGAATTGTGGATAAGAAATGATGATGACATACACTTGGATGGTTACAATGGAGGTGGTGAGAAGTGGTAAAATTCTGAATATAGTTTGAAGGTGAAGAAAACAGGATTTGATGATGGAATGAATATGTAGTATATGTAAGAGTCTTCAAGATTTTTAGGCCTGGGCAACCGGTAAGAAATATATTGCTATTTACTGAGATGAGGAAGACTGGATAGAGTGGGTTTGTGGAGGAAAATCAGGAGTTTGGTTTTGGACATTTAGTTTAGTTTTTTTTTTTTTGTTTTTGAGGAAGATTAGCCCTGAGCTAACATCTGCCACCAATCCTCCTCTTTTTGCTGAGGAACACTGGCCATGAGCTAACATCCGTGCCCATCTTCCTCCACTTTTTTATATGTGAGACACCTACCACAGCATGGCTTGACAAGCAGTGCAGAGGTCCGCACCCGGGATCCGAACTGGCGAACCCTGGGCCGCCAAAGTGGAACGTGTGCACTTAACCACTGTGCCACCAGGCTGGCCCCTACATTGTGATCTTAAGCTTGAGATGCCTGATAAGCCATATAAGTGAAGATGTTGAATGGCAGTTAAATATATGAGTCTGGAAAAGTTCAGAGGAAATGTCCACATTATACCTAACAATTTAGAAATTGTCAGGTTGTATATGGCATGAAATTCCATGGGACTTTATAAGACTACCTATGCATTTAAAAAAGGTGTTTGTTATAAATTATGTAGAATTTCTAGGTATTGTGTAGCAGATATGTTTTTAGATTATATTGGCTACCATATTAGGAGAAATAGAAGTATATTCTCTTTTTTTCATTGTGGTAAAATACATATAACATGAAATTTACCATCTTAACCATTTTTAAGTGTACAGTTCAGTAGTGGTTAAGTATATTCACATTGTGCAACCAATCTCTAGAACTTTTTCATCTTGTAAAACTAAAATTCTGTATGTATTAAATAACAACGCCCTAGTCCCCTGTTCCTCCCAGCCCCTAGCAACCACCATTACACTTTCTTTTTATTGAGTTTGACAACTCCAGATACCTGATATAAGCGAAATCATACAGTGTTTGTGTTTTTGTGACTGACTTATTTTACTTGGCATAATGTCCTCAATGTTCATCCATGTTGTAGCATGTGCTGGAATTTCTTTTCTTTGAGACTGAATAACATTTCATTGTACATATATTACTACATTTTATCTTTTCATCTGTTGATTGACATTTGGGTTGCTTCCACCTCTTGGCTATTGTGAATAATGCTATTATGACAGGGGGTGTGCAGTTATCTCTTTGAGACCCTGGTTTCAATTCTTTTGGATACATACCTAGAAGTGGTATTGCTAGATCATATGGTATTTCTATTTGTAATTTTTTGAGGAAATGCTATACTGTTTTCCATAGTGACTACATCATTTTACAGTGCTACCAACAATACATAAAGATTTCATTTTCTACATGTCCTCATGAACACTTGTTATTTTCTGTTTTGCTTTTTTTTTATGATAGCAACCAACCTAATGGGTGTGAGATGATATCTTATTGTGGTTTTGATTTGCATTTCTCTAGTGATTAAAGACATTGAGCATCTTTTCTATGCTTGTTGGCCATTTGTACATCTTCTTTGGAGAAATGTTGTTTCAAGTCCTTTGCCTATTTTTTTCTTAATTTTTTTTGCTTTATTGAGGTCATAATTGTTTATAACATTGTGAAGTTTCAGTTGCACATTACTATTTGTCAGTCACCATATAAACGTGCCCCTTTACCCCTCTGCCCACCCCCAAACTCCCTTCTCCTCTGGTAACCACTACTCTGTTCTCTTTGTCCATGTGTTAGTTATATCTTCTACATATCAGTGAAATCATGTCATGTTTGTCTTTCTCTATCTGGCTTATTTCACTTAACATAATACCCTCAAGGTCCATCCATGTTGTAGTGAGTGGGATGATTTTGTCTTTATTTATGGCTGAGTAGTATTCCTTTGTATATGTAGACCACATCTTCTTTATCCACTCATCAGTCAGTGGGCACTTGGGTTGCTCCCACATCTTGGCTATTGTGAATAATGCTGCAATGAACATAGGGGTGCATAAGTCTCTTTGAATTGTTATTTCAAGTTCTTTGGATAAATACCCAGTAGTGGAATAGCTGGGTCTTATGGTATTTCTATTTTTAATTTTTTGAGAAATCTCCTTACTGTTTTCCATAGTGGCTGCACCAGTTTGCATTTCCACCAGCAGTGTATGGGAGTTCCCTTCTCTCCACATCCTCTCCAACATTTGCTATTTTTTGTCTTGGTGATTCTTGCAATTCTAATGGGTGTAAGGTGATATCTCATTATAGTTTTGATTTGCATTTCCCTGATGATTAATGATGTTGAGCATCTTTTCATGTGCCTATTGGCCATCTGTATATCTTCTTTGGAGAAATCTGTTCAGATCCTCTGCCCATTTTTGGATTGGGTTGTTTGGTTTTTTGTTCTTGAATTGCATAAGTTCTTTACATGTTTTGGAGAATAACTGCTTGTCGGATATATGATTTGCAAATATTTTCTCCCAGTTGGTGGGTTGTCTTTTCATTTTGTTCCTGGCTTCTTTTGCATCGCAGAAGCTCTTTAGTCTGATATAGTCCTATTTCTTTGTTTTTTCTTTTGTTTCCCATGCCTGAATAGACATGGTATTTGAAAAGATCCTTCTAAGGCCAGTGTCAAAGAGTGTACTGCCTATATTCTCTTCTAGGAGTTTTATGGTTTCACATCTTTCCTTCAAGTCTTCAATCCATTTTGAGTTAATTTTTGTGTATGGTGTGAGACAATGGTCTACTTTCATTCTTTTGCATGTGGCTGTCCAGTTTTCCCAACACCGTTTATTGAAGAAACTTTCCTTTCTCCATTGTATATTCTTCACTCCTTTGTTGAAGATTAGCTGTCTGTAGATGTGTGGTTTTATTTCTGGGCTTTCAGTTCTGTTCCATTGATCTGTGTGTCTGTTTTTGTGCCAGCACCATGCTGTTTTGATTCCTATGGCTTTGTAGTATATTTTGAAGTCAGGGATTTTGATGCTTCCAGCTTTGTTCTTTTTTTTCAGGATTGCTTTGGCTATTTGGGGTCTTTTGTTGTTCCATATACATTTTAGGATTCTTTGTTCAATTTCCATGAAGAATGTCATTGGGATTCTGATTGGGATTGCACTGAATCTGTAGGTTGCTTTAGGTAATATGGACATTTTAGCTATGTTTATTCTTCCAATCCATGTGCATGGAATATCTTTCCATTTCTTTATGTCATCTTCGATTTCTTTCAGTAATGTCTTATAGTTTTCATTGTATAGGTCTTTCACCTCCTTAGTTAAATTTATTCCTAGATATTTTATTATTTTTGTTGAAATTGTAAATAGAATTGTATTCTTGAGTTCTCTTTCTACTAGTTTGTTATTGCAATATAGAAATGCCACTGATTTTTGTAAGTTGATTTTGTACCCTGTAACTTTGCTGTAGTTGCTATTTCTAAAAGTTTTCTGATGGATTCTGTAGGGTTTTCATATTTGTAGAATCATGTCATCTGCAAACAGCAAAGAGTTTCACTTCTTTCCAATTTGGATGCCTTTTATTTCTTTTTCTTGCCTAATTGCTCTGGCCAGAACCTCCAATACTATGTTGAATAGGAGTGGTGAGAGTGGGCACCCTTGTCTTGTTCCTGTTCTCACAGGGATGGCTTTCAGTTTTTCCCCATTGAGAATGATGCCGGATGTGGGTTTGTCATATATGGCCTTTTTCATGTTGAGGTACTTTCCTTCTATACCCATTTTATTGAGGGTTTTTATCATAAATGGATGTTGGCTCTTGTCAAATGCCTTTTCTGCATCTGTTGAGATGATCATGTGTTTTTTATTCCTCATTTTATTAATGTGGTATATCACATCGATTGATTTGCAGATGTTGAACCATTCCTGCATCCCTGGTATAAATCCCACTTGGTCATGGTGTATGATCCTTTTAGTGTATTGCTGTATTCTGTTTGCCAATATTTTGTTGAGGATTTTTGTGTCTATGTTCATCAGCAATATTGGCCTTGATTTTCCTTCTTTGTGTTGTCCTTGTCTGGTCTTTGTATCAGGGTGATGTTGGCCTCATAGAATGAGTTAGGAAGCATTCTGTCTTCAATTTTTTGTAATCATTTGAGAAGCATAGATATTAAATCTTTGAATGTTTGGTAGAGTTTTCCAGAGAAGCCATCTGGTCCTACACTTTTATTTTTGGGAGGTTTTTGATTACTGTTTCAATCTCTTTACTTGCGATTGGTCTATTCAGATTCTCTATTTCTTGTTGATTCAGTTTTGGGATGTTGTACAAGTCTAAGAATTTATCCGTTTCTTCTAGGCTGTCCAATTTGTTGTGTGCCTTGCTTTTTTAAGAAGGATATCTTTTGAATATGTTTTCATTTCAGTATGTATTGAGCTGTCTCAGTCATCCATTAGGATGGACACACATTATTCCATAGTATGGATGTCATTCTTTAACCTCCCTGTCAGTGGACATACAGATTTTTCTAGTCTTCTGCTAATACAGGGTTGAATTTAGTAATCTTGTACAGATACCCTGGAAATGGAGTTAGTGGGTTGAAATTTAACAGCATTTGATTGTCTGTGTTCTAAAAAGTGAAAACGTTTGTGTTTTTGTTCTAGCAATTGTCTTCATGTAACGCATAAGTTTATATCTACAATAAATTTATATAAAATATTTCATCTTCTCTTTCTTCAGCAATATCTATTGACTCTCTACTATAAGCAGAGACCAAAATTATGTATCTTTGTGTTTACCCTTATTTCCTTAAATATGTGTTTTAATAAACAAGTTATATATGTCATATATAGTTGTATATATCACTATATATAGTATATATAGTATATTATATGTTGTATATACTGCATATATGTTATTATACATACTATATATAATGTAGTATATGCTAAATATTATAGCACATAGTATATACTATATTATATAAATATATACAATAAATATAATATAAATAATAAATATATATAATATATAATAGTATATATTGTTATATATAACTTGTTTATTAAAAGATGTATTTTTAATATATGTGTATATATTCATGCATATGTATTTACTTATTAGCTTTAAAAAGTATCTTTTAATACCAGGCTAAAAATGATAAGGAATTTCTCCACCTGTCCTCCTCCGACTTTTCTTATTTACAACATTTCTACATTGTCACAGTTTATAACATTTACATTCTGTTTTCCAACCCTAATCTCGGTAGTTTTATCATGTTTTTGGCTAGTACCATAGTTAAGCGGATTCAGTAATTGTCATCATTCTGTTTGTAGGAGGTTTTACCATTTATCTCTTGTTTAGCTGAAGTTGGTCTTCTACATTTTTTTAAAAAAAGAGGTTTATAGGGACCATATCCCCTGAGTTTGTTGTAATGGTTGGATTTTTTAAAAAAGGCTGAATCTATAAATAATCTGAGATTTATTTGATATGAGGTTTGATGTGAGAATACAAATTAACTTGTATCCTACAGTAATGTCTGATAACTAGTGAAACGATTTTGCTTATTGCTTCCTTAACCTTCAGAAAGATGAAACTGTCCAAGGACAAATTTAGAATTAATAGATGCTTTCCTTCAAGGAAATGGAGACCCAAACAGAAAAACATGTGTTCAGTGAATTTGAGGGTTTAGGGGAGAAAAAGTTCAAGTAATGAATACAGAACCTACTTTGAGAAGAAAAGGAAATTGGACTAGAAGAGGTCTTATAAGGTGAAAGAATCTGGAAGAATCATGGAAACATGCCTGGGACAGAAGAGGCATTCAGTATATTTTTGTTTACTGAATCAGTGAGTGAATTCAACATTTCTGGGAGGTGTAATGAGAGTGAGAGTATAAGAAATATAGAAGATTAGGAGTTGGTGGTTAGAAAGTGTGAGATGTTAGTTGGGTGATAACAAGGTTCAAGGTGTGGCCCTCAAAATGGGTTGTCAAAATACGTTAGATGTGAAGGTTACCGGTACTTGGAATGAAAACTCACCAGGAGGCTCGAGGCTTGAATTGGTTTGGATGTGGGATCTAAATTCTTTCAGGGCAGTGGAAGGAGTTTCGGGAGAGGATGAAGACTTAGCCAGCTACCTACTTATTCAGTGAATATGGGGAAACAATTAACTCTGTGAGGTAGGTCCTATCTTATATTCATTTTATAGATTAGAAAATGAAGCAGGAAGATGTTAAGTAATTTGCGTATGGCCATAAAATTAATAACTGCCAGTGTCAAGATTCATATCCAGGCAATCTGACTCTCAAGTCTGTGATCTAACTTTTCCATACCCACCTTCAAATTTGTGTGAATGTATGTGTGTCTGTGTGGTGGTGGTGGTGGGGCAGGTGTTGTTACTGTATGTGAGTACGACCCTAGGGGATGGTGCAGAGGCTGAGCACCATGAAACTCCTAGATTTTGTCCCATCAGCCAGAGTTGTCCTATGGGGCAGCTCAGGGAGCTCTTGAGTCTACTTTGTGTATACAGTGGTCCCCCCTTATCCACAGTTTCACTTTCCGAGGTTTCAGTTGTTCACAGTCAACCAATTGCAGCCATCCTCTGCTGCTGACATCCAACCATCAACATCCTGATGGCTCGATGATCCTCCTTCTGAAGGTCAATAGTAACCTAATGCTATGTCACAATGGCTACGTCATTCACTCACTTCATCTCATCACATAGGCATTGTATCATCTCACATCATCACAAGGAAGGGTGAGTACAGTACAGTAAGATATTTTGAGAGAGAGAGACACCATATTCATGTAACTTTTTTATAGTATATTGTTATAATTGTTCCATTTTATTATTTTGCTGTGAATAATTTGTAAATTAAACTTTATCATAGGTATGTACGTATAGGAAAAACATAGTATCTATAGAGTTCAGGACTATCTGTGGTTTCAGGCATCCTCTGGGGGTCTTGGACCATATCCCCCATGGATGAGGGGAGACTACTGTATAGTTTGGAAGGAGACTTTTCCATTCCATAGTCACCCTATCCTCCAAGACCCAGCTGGTCACAAGGGATGGAGACTGACATTTAAAAAAAAACCCTTAGGCATTTAAGAAACCATGATATTTCTTCAAAATGTACTGAACAATGTATCCACTTGTTTGACAAACATTTTAGGACCTGTCTTGCGCTGGGCATAGTAAGAGGCATTCAAGGCAAGATCCCTACTCAAGAGTAATTTAAAATTTAGTTGGAGACACAAATTAAGACAAAATAGGTTTAACTCTATCTCATTTACTTTGCTCTCTCAGGTTATAAAGTTATGGGTAAACTGAGGGAATATTAAATCTTTCCCAATTAAAAAACTACTTGGGGGCTGGCCCCGTGGCATATTAGTTAAGTTTGTGCTCTGCTTTGGTGGTCCGGATTCGTGGGTTTGGATCCTGGGCGTGGACCTACCCCACTCATCAGCCATGCTGTGAAGGCAACCCACACACAAAATAGAGGAAGACCGATACAGATGTTAGCTCAGGGATAATATTCCTCAAGCAAAAAAAAAAAAAGAGGACGTTTGCCAATGGATGTTAGCTCAGGGCAAACCTTCCTCGCTAAAAAAAAATTAATAATAGTAAAAAAATAAAAAGTGGCTCTTTACCACAGATAGTGTTAGATGTGCTGTTTGAGAAGCTTTATCGCCTTGCTTTTCACATTTAAGTCTATGATCTCCCTGAACAGTTTGTGTGTGTGTGAATAGTGTAATGTAGAGGTCCAATTTTATTTTTTTCCACATGGATATCCTGTTTTCCCAGAGGGGAAACTATTAATTTTTGTATGTTGAACTTGTTGTAGGTCATCTTCTAAATTCTTATATTTAGCCTCAGCTTGTTTTTTTTTCCTGAGGAACATTTGCCCTGAGCTAACATCTGTTGCCAATCTATCTTCCTCTTTTTTTGCTTAAGGAAGATTGGCCTTGAGCTAACATCTGTGCCGGTCTTCCTCTATTTTGTATGTGGGTCGCTGCCACAGCATGGCTGCTGATGAGTGGTGTAGGTCCACACCTGGGATCTGAACCTGTGAACCTTGGCCACCAAAACGGAGAGCACTGAACTTACCCAGTACACCATATGGGGCCGACTCCTAGCCTCTTAGTTTTTTCCTAGAAGAATGATGAAATAAGCATGGACAGTCAACTTCTGTTCCTTTCTCACATGTACTGCCAGTACATTATTGAATAGAAGTAGTGATAGGCATTCATGTTTTCTTCCTGAAATGTTTATGTTTCATTCATTAAGTGATATTTGTTGTAGTTTTCTGGTAGATAACCTTTCTCAAGTTACGGGAGTTTTCTTCTATTTCTAGTTTGTTACTAGTTTTTCCCTCAGCTTCCAAGGGATCTGTGTTCAATTTTGTCAAGTTTTTTCTTTTAAACTGGGGGTTGGCAAACTATGGTCTAGAGGTCAAATATGATCCACAATGTTTTTTTTTAGGGCCCATGATCTAAGAATGGTTTTTACATTTTTTCAAAGTTGGGTAGAAATTAAAAGAAGAACAGTGTTTCCTGACGTGAAAATTATATGAAATTCAAATTTCAATGTCCACATTTTATTGGAATATAGCCATCCTTATTTGTTTACCTGTTGTCTATGGCGGCTTTCTTGCTACAATGGCAGAGTTGAACAGTTGTGACAAATGACTTGCAAAGCCTAAAACATTTACTGTCTAGCCCTTTACAGAAAAACTTAGATGACCTCTGTTTAGACCATCATGGCAATCACAAGTTTACTGTCTTTTACCTTACTAAATTATCAGGTACAACTTCAGCCACAAGTAACAGAAATCATGACTCAAACTTGCTTAAAGAATAAGAACATTTATTATCATACATAGACAAGCTCCAAGCTTGGTGTAATCATTCTTCATGTCTGTTTCTTTTGGCTTTGCATCCTATGCCAGTTGTCTTTGTTTTTAAGCATCCTCCCTCCCCAGACAGATTATCTTAAATTTGATTTTCTTAGTCCCTAAAATAAATTAACTTCTTGGACAAAACAAGCAGGGTTATTTGCAGAGATTGAGCCACAGAGATTTTGTTGTTTGTGCTTTAGCAGATGTAGTTTAAGAACATGTTAATCTGATTTCCAATCACATGGTCAGGTGGGTGGACATTATTGGTGCCATATGCAATAGTCATGTCCCAGGCATCAATGACACCCACGTTGAGATCTTTGAAAATGTCCTTCATGGTAAGATATTGAATGTAACCATGGAAATCTCCAAAGCTTTCTGTGTTTGAATGCATCTCCCTGATGTTTTCTGTCTTAAGGATCACTTTGGTGGCTGGGCTTCTCAGGAATAGTCGTTCAATAGCCTTGCGGACATTGATGGCCCTGCGAATGAAAATGTCAATGGGGAAGAGTCTGAAGTGCTGGCCAAGTGTGATGCTGATGGCTGTGTTTTTGTCACCTGGTATCCGGTCAATTTCCCGAGGAATATAACCCTCTTCTATCACAGAGTAGAGTTGCATTGTGACAAAAGGATAACTATGTTTTTTCCATTGAATCTGAGTGTGTCTTTCTGCATCCAGGAGCAAATGTTTCTTAAAAAGTCCAGTTCCATGAAGATCAAAAAATTTTAGTGCTGATAAAAAAAAAATAAATCTTTTAACTAGAAGGCAATGATTAATATTTTTTAAAGGGATATCCTATCCTTTAAAGTAGTCACCTACCTAGATTATTTTTGACTGTAGCATTTCTACCCTCTAGGGCAGAGTACCTGTTCATACATGTGAAATGTCAATCAAAATGTAAAGTTCTCACTGGAGTTTATAAAGAGGAACATTTCTTGTGAAAGAGGGAATACAATATACTACACAATATATTTTAAATTAAAAGGCTCAAATATAGAAAGCTAAATGAAGTAAAAAACAAGACAGTCAAAATGAAAGAACAGAGATCGCCTTGAAAGTATTTTAAAATCAGCCTGAACTTCTAAAAGATTTAAAAATAATTACATACTTTTTACAACTTTGGGTAAGTAGTAGATCCACTGACGCAGCGTAGAGTCTCCCAGGAGGTAAATGAGTTTTCCTTTCAAACAGTCTTTTATCTTAATTGTATTAAACTGAGTCTGGTTGCAAAACGTTGTAATCCACCTTCCTTCGAAAGTGTAACCACCAGGGACAGGAACCTTCATTCCAATTTGGCATTTCTCTTTTATGTTTTCTCTCTCTGGTAACAGAGATACTTGTGGTAAGTGATTTTATTGGCATAAGTTAAATATCCAGCCTTCTTTCTTTCTTTTGAGGAAGATTAGCCCTGGGCTAACGTCCACAGCCAATCCTCCTCTTTTTGCTGAGGAAGACTGGCCCTGAGCTAACATCCGTGCCCATCTTCCCCTACTTTGTATGTGGGATGCCTGCCACAGCATGGCATGCCAAGCAGTGCCATGTCCGCACCCAGGATCCAAACCAGCGAACCCCAGGCCACCAAGAAGCAGAGCGTGTGCACTTAACCGCTGCGCCACCGGGCCGGTCCCTGTCCTTCCCTTTCTTGATCTCTTTCTCTCGTCCTCTAACTCCGATTTCCTAATTCCTTACCTTCCTAGTACATTCTTTGATCACCAGCTTTGCTTTAGGCAGTTCTACGCATTCTTTTGAGAGACTTTGAGTATCTTGACTCTTCCCTGTTCATTTTCTCCCAAATCTGGTCATTAGCTAAGTCCTGATGTTCTGTCATTTCTTTGCCATCCCTCCTGATTCTGTGGTGACTTAGGCCTTTGTCTCTAACCTAAATACTCGTGGTCTTCAAGTTGGTGTCCTTGCATCAAATCACTTACCTTTTGTTCCAGGAATGAAGCAATAATCTTATTTTTTCTATTAATTTTTTTATAGGAATATTTTTAATTTTTCAAAAAAGGCTTAAATATGTGATACTATGTCCACATTTCAAAAACCTCAAACAGTGTAAAATACCTAGCTTGAATTAATATTTTTTAATAGGATTTTGCTAAAGGTGCCATACAGCAGCCAACACAAACGAATATTTTGAGATTTTCCATCAAGTTCCTTTAGAATTACAGGCTCTGTGGCACATGGTCTGCCTTCTAAGGCATCACAGGTACCAAATGTTTTGCTGTGGCATAACAAGATGATCAGATTTCTCACCTGTGTGTTTCCTTGTCACTTATTATGCCACGCCCCCCACGGCCCCCACCCCCAGCCAATGCCTGTATTGCAGGTTTTGTTACATCAGCACTTCTGTGCCGATATCTCATTCTGTATTAGATAGGAAGCAAATAATAATGATTTAAAAATATAAATTTGCTTATCCCTCACGTAACAGTCCTAGAGTGAGCAGACCAGGGCTAATATGATATTCATGATATCAGGGACTCCAGTTCCTTCTGTCTTGTTGTTCTGCCATTTTTTGGGGGGGAAAGGGGGTAATAATCTTAACTTTATTATTTTTTCCCACAGCTTTATTGAGGTATAATTGGTATACAAAAAACTGCACACAATTAATGCATACAGTTTGATGAGTTTGAATATATGCATACATCCATGATACCATCACCACAATCAAGGTGCTGTTTTTAACCTATGACTTCAGTCTCATGGCCGACCATGGCTTTTTCATCTCTCCCCGTTATGTGTACAATTCAGCCAGTAGGAAGGGGAGAAATGAAAGGGTCGGCCAAGTTGTTTTACTTTTAAAGGCATGACTTAGAAGTTTCCCACATCACTTCCACTCACAATTCTGCCAAAAATCTAGTCACGGCCATAACTAGCTGCAGAGAATGCTGTGACGTTTAGCTTGGTGACCATGGGTCCAGCTAAAATTAGGGGGTTCTATTGTTAAAGAGGGAGGAAGAAATGGATATTGGGAGAACACCCACAGTCTCTGCTTCACTCTCTGTGCTTAGCTCCCAAAGGCCTTGCAGTCTCTGCCTATGTCCACTGTGTTTGTAACCTGTGGACAAAGTGGCAAAATGGTGCTGGTGGCAGAATTGGAAAATTCTGGAATAGCTCTTATCTGGAATTACTTGGATTAGCTATTAAGTCCTGGTGATTTGACTTGCTAAAGAGAGTTTTCATCATCCTCTAATTATTTTGGCATTTCAGTGTGATAGGGCTTCTTTGAGGCTTGTCAGCATTGCACCCTGGATGGTTGAATACCATAACCCTGGAAACTTACGGTCCGTACTTATTAAATATTCCCCATCCTAAGAATGTACTGGTATATTTGGTGAGAAGATAGCCTTTGAGCTTATTATTGTAAACCATATCTTGTATAATTTATGGGTCAAAGCATTCATTTTGCCAAGTGTCAAACGAAGTGCTCTGCAGGGCTATTTGAAATATATAAGAAATTCTGTTATGATTAGTCTTACATATTTATTTACTTAATAATTTTAGAATAGGCTTGAGTATTTTTAACACTATGTTGGTAATAGTGTTAAGATTCCATTATATTTGTGGATTAGTTTAGAGACTGTGGTGGGCAGGCTAAAGCCCTCCCACCCCCGACCCAAAGACAGCCAGTCCTAATCGCTGGGCTCTGTGAATATGTTACCCTCCCTGGCAAAAGGGACTCTCCACATGTGATTTAGGGTATGGATTTGAGATGGGAGATTATCCTGTATTATCCAGTGGGAACAATCTAAATCTCATCAGTCCTCAAAAGTACCAGAGGGAGGTGGAGGAACGGGTCAGAAAGATGTGATGTGAGTACTTGACCCACTGTTGCAGCTTTGAAAAATGGAGGAAGGGGGCTGTGAGGAATGTGGTGAGCCAGAAAAGGCCTGGAACACAGTCTATGCTGGAGCCTCCAGAAAGGAATGTGGCTTCTACACTTTGATTTTAGCTCAGTGAGACGTTTGACTACTGAACTACAGAACTGCAAGATGATGCATTTTGGTTGTTTTAAGCCACTCAATAAGAAAATGATACAGATGTCTGACATCTTTTCAGTAGCAAGTGATTCCATTCAGAAATAATATTTTTCTTCTATTTACCTAGATTTTATCTTATATCCTTCAGCAACTTTTTAAATTGTCTTTCTATAGATCATGTACTTTTTAAAAATTGTGAATTAGTTTTTGTGTGTGTGTGTGTGAGGAAGATTGGCCTTGAGCTGACATCTGTCATTAATCCTCCTCTTTTTGCTGAGGAAGATTGGCCCTGAGCTAACATCTGGGCCCATCTTCCTCTATTTTGTATGTGGGATGCCGCCACAGCATGGCTTGATGAGCTGTGCCTCAGTCCACACCTGAGATTTGAACCTGCGAACCCTGGGCCGCCAAAGCTGAGCACACAAACTTAACCACTACACCACCAGGCTGGCCCTGTGAATTTGTGTTTTTTAAAGCACAAAGTGGATCATATCACTCTCTTCCTTAATTGATTTTTGTAGCTTTCAAAAGCCTTCTGAATAAACCCTAAAATCCTCAGCATGGTACTTGAGAACCTCTATGATTTAGTTTCTTCCTCTCCTTTTAGCCTCATCCTTTGCTACATTCCATTAAATGCTCTCACTCCATTGGCCTGTTGAACAAAGTTCATGATAATTTTGCTCATGACTACAGTTATCAGATTAAAAATACAGGATACCAAATTGGAATTATTTCTAACAAGGAATAATTTTTGTGTATTTCTCCTGCAATATTTTCCCTTTATCTCATGTAACATGCATAAGCAATTAGAAATTACTCAAATTTAACTGATACCCTGTATTATTATTTGCTAAACCTGGCAACGCTACTCATGGTCTTTATGAGTTTTCCCTTTACTTAATTATCTGTCTATAGGTATTCTTCAGGGCTAAGTCAAATACCAACTTCAGCATAAGCCCTTTTGCCTTTTTTACTGTCTTCATAGAATTAGTAGGTTGAATGTCTTTCAGATGGCAGCCTTGCTAAACATTTATTTTTCTCCATTTGTCCGTAATGCCTCATATCTATTAGAACCTCAACAAACATTGGCTGAGTAAATGAATAAATTTAGGCAAGAAATCATTAGTTGAAGCAAATCTCCAAATGAATGTTATTGGTAAACTCAGGTAGGCTTTAAAGAAGGTTAAGGTAGTATAAACATTATTCTTCATCGGTAACATAGCTTGTGTTTGCCACTAAAACATGTTTAATGAAATGGAGTCTCTATATAAAATTGCTAAGTCCCTCCACTAAAGGTTAAGATGTTATTCCAACAGAGAATTAGGATAACCAAACCCAAATGTTCCTACTCTGAAGCTGTGAGTGTCCATCAGAGACGTTTGCACAGTGCCCTAGACAGAATCGCTGACTTAGGAGACGCACTCCCAGGTTTAAATATGAATGTAGGATATGAATACTTCCCCCTTTTGGATAAATTGAGATGAAATCTGTTATAAAAACAGTTTGAAATAATTTCTGTGAATTGGTTTCTCTCTTTAAAATCCAAAGCAATTGACACCATAGACACCTGCTAAGAATTATGCTCCAGGAAAACCATGATTACTAGGATTGGTACTGACAAACTTTCCTCTTCATAATACTGTCTCTTAGAAGATGCATGCCAAGCACCATCTACCACAGGACAGAGCAGACTTACGGTAACATTGGGAGACGTTAATGTGTTTAAGATGTTTCATCATTTCAACTCCCACATTGGACCTTCAAGAAATAAAACAGTAAATTAACCTAATGTCTGTCCACAGGATACAAGTAATAGAAGTCACCTGCTTGTGAGTGAAGGATAATTTAAAATTTTCTCCAGTTGGAAAGTAGTATTCTTTTAAATTTTGTACATATTGGGCATTGCATATGAATTGGGATTTTGGAAAACTGTCTAACTTTCTGAGAGCACCTAAAATCCAGGGTAGCTCTACTCATCTGCCACATGCAATCAGTGTGTCCTGGAATTTTAGATTCAACGTATTTATCTAATTGGCAAGTTCTCTTCTCTTTTGCTGCTTCCACATCACTTATGCGAGTTAATACAGTATTTTCCTTGGATTATTATGAGCCTCTAATTGGTCAGGCTCTCTCAGTTTTAGCCCACCTATTTTCTTCAACATAACTGCAAGAACACCATTTCTAATTGCAAATACAATTGCATTCTTGCTTAAAATCCTTTATTTAAAATTCCCATCACTTACCTGAGGTGTTCAGGCTCCTTAGCTTGGCATGAAGACCCCTTATCACAGGGATCCTGCTTCCCTCTTTATCCATGTTTTCTGCTGTGTTTACCTTCCATTTGCCCTAGAAACTTGCTTTCTGAAGATCGTAAGGAAGATATGCATGAAGGAAGATAACGCATTTGCCTAGTCCACTGCTGTCTCCCTAATATCTATCAAAGTGGCTGGCAGAAAGTCGTGTTCAGTCTGATGCATGAATTAATATACATTGCATTTCTGTCCTCCAGTTAATGAAAGACTACCTCACTCTCCCTGCTTTGAAGCTCTTACCTTCTCTTTGACTCGCTCTTTGTTTCAAACCCGTGTACATGTGTCTGTAAGTGGTGGCAGGCAGAAAGGGGCTACAAGGGGAATGGGGACCCACGTGCCAGGTACAACAGATATAAGTGGTACCCAATTCTCTGCTGTGGATGTCTCTTGAGGTTCACTTTGAAGAAGGGAAGGGAGCAGCACATTTTCATCCTTATTTTGCCGGGACTTAGGTCTCAAGATGGTTAGTGGGTAGGAGGAGATTTGGTGAGTTGCACCATCAGAGATCAAACGGAAAAAACAGAGAGCCAATGTGCTTTTACTTATTTCAGAAGGGAGTCAGGGACTATATATCAGGAGCCAACACTTGGACAACTATGTGAGATGTGGAATGCATGTTATTTTTCCATGGTTGTTATCCATACTTTCTCTTGGCATATTTTTTGAAAGCTTAAGGAAGAAAGACTGTAAGCTTGACTTTGAAAACTGCTAAGAAAGGGGTTGTGAGAACCTAGCATTCCACTTTGTCACTAGGGAAATTGAATCCCCAGGAAAAAAAAATGGATAGTTGCAGAATGGAAGGGAAAAAGAGATGGACTGAGCCTGAGACTTACAGAAAGTTAGCAAAGAAGCAAGAGAGTCTGAAATGGATAGGTCATCCCAGGGCTTAGCCCACAGGTTCTGAGATTTGTGGTGGCACATAGCTACCCTTTGCAGATTCTCAAAGTGGCTTAGGACGAGACCCTGATAGTTCATTCTAAGCAATGAAGTGTTTTCCAGCTTGGTGGAGAACTGGGAGACCAGGAAATGAGCATCTGTTTATGAGCAAGGGGAGAAAGGCATGGCATTGATGCAGCCATAATTGATAGGAGAAACGTGCTTGCTCCCCAGTTTGTGGAGTCCTGTTCAACCAGGGGCTTCCAAGAATCACTGGATCACGATTTGGGGAGTTTGAAGGACTCCTGCAACCTGAGCAGCACATACTGAGGAATATCTGATCTTGAGATCAACTGGAGATGACCAGTAGGAATTGGCTTTTTGGAAATATTACTTAGGCTGCAGTGTGGACAGTGGTTTAGAGAGGGTAGGATTGGTGGGAGGGAAGCTATGACAAATAGTCTAGATGATAAGATGAGGATCTGAACTCAAATAGCAGCACTAGGCATGGAGAGAAATGGATGAGTACAAAAGATATTTAAAGGCAGAATCTACAGAATATGATATGGGGGATGAAGGAGCATGGAGGTTATCACACACTTATCAAGGAATCCTTTTTTGCTGTAACATCTATTAACACATAGCAGAATACTTTTACACTGAACGTATTTTATAAAACCTAGGACTACAGTAAAAGACATGACTGAACCTGAGAATACTGGTCATCAGGGAGAAGTACAGGCATGTATAACAGATTTCCACCTTGGGTAGCCCTCTTTTATTGAACATTTCAGTGAGAATGCCAACCTTGGCAGTGAGAGTCATGGACAGGGGGCTCATGAAGACACCACATTTCTCAGCAGACTTTGAGTAGAAGAGGCATCCGAGAGGGTCATGCTCAATGTTAACTGAGATGGGCAATGTAGCTCTGCCTGTAGGCACCTCTCAGTGTACCTAAAAGTATGCTTACCTGTTAAAAAGGCTTTTTTCCTTGACAGTAAGATAAGAAATTTCTCTATTCTTGGTGGTCATGTGAGTCAGGGCCTCACAGGGCATGTGTTGAGGTCTCACGCAGTAGAAGGCTTCTTGGTCTCGAGTCTCCAGGTACTCGCACAGTTCAGCACTTGATATTGGGGTCAGGCCACATTCAGTGAAGACTTGGCTGGTGCCATTAACAAATTTACCTTTGAAAATCACTCTGTCATAGCCTTGGTTCCTTGCCCTCCAGAGAGCTGACACCCCTTCACTGGGGTGGATGAGCAGGAGAGACAGAGAGACCTGGCCCTCCCAGAACAGAGTGAAGCTGACAAGGTAGGTGCCGTTGTTAAAGTCTGTCACCTTTCCTGAAGCGCCTGCCTTCAGGGCTGGGGAGGACATCCTGGCCCTCAGGAAATCCCCGCCATATTCCTTCCTGCGTCCCAGGTGGTCCCTCACCTCCACCAGGATGTCTAGTTGATCGCCCCTGCAGTATGTGTCTTGAGGGTTGAGGATGGTGACTCTGCTGTGCGCTGCACTGGTGGTGGTGTTCACATGGGTGAAAGGTCTGGGTGGGATCAGCTGGTCTAGTTTCTCCTTGATTCTCTTTATTTTCAGCTCAGTCTCTGTTGGTGACTTTAACGGGCTCAGTGTTGTTTTAGTTTCTGAAGACACTGTGAAGTTGTTCCAATGATAGAGGGAGATGGGTAGGTTTAGAGCAGACCAAAACTGGAATGACAAGGAGTGTGACATACTGTGAAATGAGCCTGTCCAAGTCATTTTTACTTATTATGAATTTAAATATCTATTTACATATTATCATCAGTATTATGTAAATGCTCTGACAATTTTGAATAAAATGTAAACATTTATCTTTTAACCTCAATATTTTTAGAGAATTCCTGAACAGTTGTAGATAAATATGTTGAATCCAAAATATAGAGCTCAGGGAATTCATATGAGTTAAACTGATTCTGGTGCATTTACTCTCCTTTCCTTATACATCTTATATCCAGTCATCACTTACTTCTGTTAGTTCTACTTCTGTGTATATTTTACCTACGACTAATGGTCTTTTCCTCCCCAGCTGTGTTGTAGTTCAGGCCACCATCATTTGTTGCATGGATTATAGTAGTCATCCCAAGGGTGCAGATCATCTTCAGTCCTGCTTTCTCTCCAGTTAATTTTCTCCAGTGTATCTAAATCAGTTCTTCTGAAAACTCCATTCACGTCTCCTCCATGCTTAAAACCCCTTCAATGGCTTCTCATTACTCTTGGGGTAAAGTTCGATCTTCATATGGCTTTATGCTGTGGCCTCTTTTTAACTCTCTCGTTCCTGCCACTCTTTCTCTTGCACTCTACGTTTTAGTAAGACTAACCTTTTATTTTCAGGAGCTGACCTTCCTTTCTTTCAGCTCTTGCTCTTTACTAATACATTTTCCTCTTCCTGGATTGCTCACCACCTCCACATTTTCCCCAAAACCACCTAAATATCTGTTAACTTCTAACTTAGAAGTCGTTAGAACCTTAGAGGTCCCTTCTTATCCTTTTAGCATTAGACCTTGTTTTATAGGTACTCAAATTCAGTGATTTCCAATCTTGTTGATAGTCAGAAGGTTCACAGCAAAATTGAAAGGAAGGTATAGATATTTCTCATATACTCCCTGCCCCCACACATTCACAGCCTCCCCCTTTATCAACATCCTCCGCCAGAGTGGTACATTTGTTACAATTGATGAACCTACATTAACACAATATAATCACCCAATGTCCATACTTTACATTACACTTCACTCTTGCTGTACACTCTATGGAGTTGGACAAATATATAATGACACGTATCCATCACTATAGTGTCATACACAGTATTTTCACTGCCCTAAAAATCCTAAGCATAGGAAATTTTTTTACAGCCCTAAAATTATTCTGTATGATACTGTAGTGGTGGATGCATGACACAATGCAAAAATCCATACAATGAACCTTAATCTATGCAAAATTTGAAAAAATCAATTAGGAGATTGGGAGACACAAGGATGAAATGTAGACCGACAAAATCTAACTGTATTATAAATATATGACATAACCCTTCTGAAGGGGATGGGGTCTTAGGGGTCGGTGACCTAAGTAACTTTGGAAATGAATGGTGGAGACTGTAAGACTAAAGACTAAACACAAAAGAAGTTGCATATAAGGACTGTACTCTTCGTTAACAGCTCAGAAACTATCAATTATGTATAATGGGATTGAACAAATAAGCAAATGGATGACAGCTGATGGGAGTCAGATTTCTCATTGTTAGAGTGGGAGGTTACAGACAAGCAAGAGAGGAAGGCTTGAGTGAGCTGTATGATAATGGATGAGAGAAATATCAGGATGTACTCATGTTTAGCTTAATATGGATTCAGATTTTATATATTTATAAATGTACACACAAATTATAGATATATGTGTATTACTGGTTAGTAGCACACATGTTTCTGAGCTCTGTCTTCTGAGAGGGTCTAGAAGCAAAACACCCCAATAGTAACAAACACACTCAGTGTCCAGATCTTGGTTTCTGATACCATTCTCCTGTAAAAGGAACCAGGGCTCCTTGGGTAAGTGGCTGATTCTAGGACTAGGGCAAGGGACATACAAGATAAGCCTGAAGTATCTTGTAGTTCCAGAAAGGAAGGAAGTACTCAAAAACAAACAAACATAGGAGCCAACTGAAAGAGTTCTCAATGGCCAAAGCTGGAACAATTTGAACAAGAAAAGAATGTTGTGTTGCATTATAACCCAAAGGATGAAACAAATATTCATGAGTCCACACTGATGTAAATAAAGGACTGAATAAATAAGTATATGGGGAACAATAGACAAATCTCCTGTAAAAAGGAATTCCAAATAATTTATGTGGATACTCCCCCATTCAAAGAGGTGGAACAGAACTGCCCAGTCCTCAAGTGTGGGATTGATCTGGTAACCTTGCTCTTAAAGAGCACAATGTGGAGAAGAGTGGGCGAGGAGGAAGAGGAATCTTATCATGGAGAAACCTGAAAAACACTACATCAGCCAGATGATCAAATTTAACATCATCAGTAATGAGTCATGTTGGTAGCATGTGTCCTTGATATGATGTGACGAGAATGGCACTTTACCACTATGGTCTTCCTTCTACACACCCAAAATCTGTTTAACCATGAGAAAAACATCAGACAAGCTAGACTGGAAGGACATGCTATAAAATACCTGACCTTTGTTCCTCAAAACTGTCAATGCTGTCACAAACAAGAAAAGTCTGAGAAACTGTCACAGTCTTGAGAAGCCTAAGGAGATGTGACGACTAAATGTAATGGAGCATCCTAGATGGGATCCTGCAACAGAGAAAGGTAAAAACTAAGGAAATCTGAAGAAAGTGTGGACTTCAAATGATAATAATGTGTCAGCATGAGTTCATTAGTTGTGACAAATATGCTATATAATGTGAAAAATAGGGGAAATTGGGTGCAAAGTACAGAGGAATAATTCTCTGTGATATTCTTGTAATTTTTCTGTAAATCTGAAGCTATTCTAAAATAAAAAGTTCATTAAATCTTAATAAAATTAGAAATTGGACAGGAATACAGCAGGTAAAAGCAAAAGAAAAAAACAAAAAGGAAAGTAAGCAGGTATTTGATAAGGGTAACATTCACACCAAAAAGTATTGAGACAAAAGACGACACTTTAGGGGCTGGCCCTGTGGCCGAGTGGTTACATTCACGTGCTCCGCTGTGGTGGCCCAGGGTTTTGCTGGTTTGGATCCTGGGTGTGGACATGACACTGTTCATCAGGCCACACTGAGGCGGCATCCCACACGCCACAGCTAGCAGGACCCACAACTAAAATATACAACTATGTACTGGGGGGATTTGGGGAGAAAAAGCAGAAAGAAAAAAAAAGAAAAAAGAAGATTGGCAACAGTTAGCTCAGGTGCCAATCTTTAAGAAAAAAAAAGGACACTTTATATGCTAAAGGATAATTAATCCACAAATGATTAATATTTATGTACACAGTACAGCAATACATTTACAAGGCAGAAAATATTGGAGGTTCAAGGAGACATACAGAAATTCACATGAATGATTGGTGCCTTTAATACATGACATATCTAAGACATATCAAATGGACCCAAAATTCTCAAGGTTCTAAAAGACCTAAATAATACGGCCAGTACAGCAGATCTTATAGATATATACTGATCTGTGAATTCCAGTAATAGAGAATATACCTTCTTTTCAAGGACATATGAAACCTTTAAAAATATTGTCTGTATCTTAGGTCACAAAGAAAATCTAAATAAATACTAACTAATAGAAATAATAAAAGAACATTCTTTGATTATATGCACATATTTAAGAAAAATTCATTAAAAAACCCCCAAATACTATTCCACCTGAAAGTTAAAAAATTAGTTTCTTTCTTTCTTTTTTATTGCGGTTACGTTGTTTTATAACATTATATAAATTTTAGGTGGATGTTGTTATATATTTCGATTTCTGTGTGGATTACATCATCTTCACCACCCAAAGACTAATTACAATCCATCACCACACATGCGCCTAATCAACCCTTGAGTCAAAGAAAAATACAAAATAATATTATAGAGTTTTGTTAAAATAAACATAGTTAGCACATTATATCAGAATCTATGAGATACAGCTAAAACAATTATTAGATGAAAATGTATAGTATTGTCTCTCTGTGTATACATGTAGACTATATCGCCTCTCGATGGTATCTATTGAGTCTATGTATATAGACATTGTCTCTATGTTTTTCTTTTTTCTCCATATATATATGAATTAAACACCCATCTAAAAAGTCAGAAAAAGGGAAAACAAAGTAAATGAAAAGGAAGCAAAGGGAAGAAGTTAGTCAGAAGGGAAAAGCAGAATTAATGCATTAAAAACTGCAAAATAATAGAACAAACAAAAAGCTTTTTTTATTAAAAAGAATCAGCAAAATAGACAAGCTTCAGCTAATCTAGTCAATGCAAAGGGAAGAAAACACAAATATGAGAAATTAGAATGCTTATGAGGAAGACCTCTAAAGAGGGAAAATTTTAAAAAGTTACGAGAGACTTTTTTGCAATTTTAAGCGAATACACATGAAACTCTAGGTAAAATGGATAATTAAGGGAATACAGCTTACTAAAATTGACCCTGGTGGAGACAGAGTCTAAACAGATAAATTAATCATAGAAAAAAGTACAAGAGTACTCCCACAGCCAGATTGGAGGAATTCTGCCACACTTTAAACATCAGCCAATCTCCATACTACTTAAACAACGTCAGCACGCCGGCAAAACAAACAAACAAGAGAACACTTCCAGATTCATTTTATGAAGTATGTATATTTCCCCAAACCTGATAAAAATGTACCAAAGAAAACTGTATATATATAAATATTTATGTAGAAATCTTAAATAGAATATTAACCAACTGAATCCAAATGAATATTAGAAAAAATAATATATCATGACCCGAGAGTTTTATTCCAGGAATATAAATTTGGATCAGTTTTAGCAAATCCTTTAATATAATCCATCATGTTAATACAGCTAATGAGAGACAGCTAATGAGAGAAATTATGCAGTTATCTCCATAGATGAAAAAAAGGACTTTGACAAAATTAGCGTTGATTCATGTTAAAAACACTAAACAAAAGAAATTTATGGATCATATGGTAGATCTATCCTTAATTTTCTGAGGATACTCCAAACTGCTTTCCATAGTGGCTGCACCAGTTTGCACTGCCACCAGCAGTGAACAAGGGTTCCCTTCTCTCCACACCCTCTCCAACATTTGTTGTTTCCTGTCTTGTTAATTATAGCCATTCTGACTGGAGTGAGGTGATACCCTTGTGCACTGCTGGTGGCAGTGCAAACTGGTGCAGCCACTCTGGAAAGCAGTTTGGAGTATCCTCAGAAAATTAAGGATAGATCTACCATATGATCCAGCTATTCCACTGCTGGGTATTTATCCAAAGAACTTGAAAACACAAAGGCATAAAGATACTTGCACCCCTATGTTCACTGCGGCATTATACACAACAGCCAAGACTTGGAAGCAACCTAGGTGCCCATCAAGGGACGAATGGATAAAGAAGATGTGGTATTTATACACGATGGACTACTACTCAGCCATAAGAAATGATGAAATCCAGCCATTTGTGACAACATGGATGGACCTTGAGAGTATTATGCTGAGTGAAATAAGCCAGAGGGAGAAAGTCAAATACCATATAATCTCACTCATAAATAGAAGATAAAAACGACCAAAAAAACCCCAAAACCACATAGCATTGGAGATTGGACTGGTGGTTACCACAGGGGAAGGGGGAAGGGGGAGGGCAAAAGGGGTGATTAGGGTCACATGTGAGGGGATGCACTATAATCAGTGTTCGGGTGGTGAACATGATGTAATGTATCCAGAATTTGAAATTTGATGTACATCCGAAAAAAATAAAAATTAAAAAAACTTTCTGTTAAACAAACATTTTTAATTTAATTAAAATTTTAAGCAAATGGCTCCAAATTTTTGTCGTTATCAACAATACTGTGATAAATTTCTTGGTACATAAAAAAAAAGAAATTTATGGATCTTATCTGCATGTAAGAAATATACTTTAGCCCAAAAGCTAGCATCTTACTTAAGGGAAAACACTAGTGGCTTTGCCACCAAAATCAGGAAGAAGAGAAGGATGCCCACTACTCCAAGATTATTTAACATTGGGTTGGAGGTATAGTTAATGCACTTAGACAAGAGAAGGCAATTAGAGACTTTAGAGTTGGAAAGGAATAGTTAAATAGTTTTTATTGTCAGATGCAGTGATTATTTATCTGCAAAACTCCAAAGTATCAATGGAAAAATGATTGCAAACAAAAGAATTTAGTAAAATAGCAGGTCATAAAATTAATGTATAAAAACTAATAGCACTTGAAAACATTTCCGCAAAAAAGCTGCACATGGATGTTGATAGGAGCTTTATTAATAATTGCCAGAACCTGGAACCAACCAAGATGTTCTTTAGTAGGTGAATGGTTAAACCATGGTACATCCGGACAATGGAATATTATTCAGCACTAAAAAGAAATGAGCTATCAAGCCACGAAAAGACATGGAATGAACTTAAATGCATGTTACTAAGTGAAAGAAGCTAATCTGAAGAGGCTACCTACCCTATGATTCTAATTATATGACATTCTGGAAAAGGCAAAACTACAGAAATAGTAAAAAGGTCAGTGGTTGCCAGAGCTGAGGAGGGATGAGCAGGCAGAACACAGAGCATTTTTAGGGCAGTAAAAATACTCTGTATGATATTATAATGATGGACACATGTTATTATACATTTGTCTAAATCCATAGAATGTACAACACCAAGAGTGAACCCTAATGTAGACTATAGACTTTGGGTGGTTATGATGTGTCAATGTAGGTTTCTTCTTGGTAACACATGTACCACTCTGGTGAGGGCCGTTGATAATGGGGGAGTCTATGCATGTGTTGGGGGCAGGGAGTATTTGGGAAATCTCTGTACTTCCCTCTCAGTTTTTCTGTGAACCTAAAATTGCTATAAAAAAATAAAGCTTTAAAAAATAAACACAAAAACTCCATATCTTTAATATATACAGACAAAAAACCAGAGAGAAGATAAAGTGGAAGAGATGATCTGACATGATAGCAACATGACAGTAAAATAGTTATAAACTTAACATGAATGTCTAAGACTTACTTGAGGAAAACTCATGAAATACTATTGAAGGAAGCAAAATTGACTTGAGCAAATGGAAAGGAAACCATGTGCTTGGATAGAAAAACTTAACATCATAAATATACTATTTCTTTTAAAGTTAATTTATACGCTTAATGAAATCACAAAAAAATCAGTAATTTTTTCTGGAGCTAGACAAGTTAATTAGAGAATTCACTTGAAGGGCAAATAGGAAAGAATAGCCCCATAAATATATGGAGGGTAAAAAAAAGCAGGGGTGGTAGGTGTGGGTAGGATTAGCTCTACTAGATATTAAAATCTACTCATAAAGTCTCTATAATTAAAATAGGGTGTTTGGTGCATGAATAAAAAGACAATGGAACAGAACTGAAAATCAGAAAAAGACCTCGTTATAAATACAAATTTAGTATACTATAGAGGCAGCACTCAAAATCGGTGGGGGTACAAAATGGAATTTTAAACAAGGCGATTAGGATAACTGAACAGCCAATATGGAAAAAGGTGAAGTGAGATCAATACCTCATGCCATTCAACAGGATAAATTCCAAGTGGATTGGATATTTAAACATAAAAAATGGAACTAAGTAAAAAAATAAGAAAACTTGGGTGGATTCCTGTACAACCTTAGAGTGGGAAGAACTTTTCTGTGACTCAATATACAGAAACAATGAAGGAAACTGGATTACTTTAAAAATAACTTTTGCATGGAAAAAGAAATCATAGACAAAAAAAAAAATAAGACAAAATGAAAACCTGGATTTACATCGTCAAGTAATATATTCACCTGGATTTAGTAACAAGAAAGTCATCAATGGTCTTAACAAGGGCCATTTTGGGGGCATGTTGGAGATGGAATCCTGATTAGAATGGATTGAAAATGAATGGGAAGTAAGGAAATGGAAATAGTATCCACAATCCCTCTGAGAAATTAGGTAGAGAAGGGGAGAAGGAAGAGCAGAGTTGGATGGGGAAAGGAGGGGAAGGGTTTGGCTGGTGGGGACTGACTTGAGACAGGTCACACTGCTGGAAGCTTCAGGTCAAACTGGAGAAAAATCTTCCTACCTTTCTGGAGTTTTGAGAAATCGTGAAAATCATCCAGGCAACTACTAAAAGAGACATCAACATCAGCAATATTTTTTGAAACAGTATATTTGAGGACATGATGAGTGCCCTAGGAGAGAAGACACAAGAGAGGGAATGGAGTAAGGAGCGAATCTCTCTGTGCTCATTGTTCTATTTTTAACTTGTAATAGGTCTCTGAGACTTTGTTCCTCCTTTGTGAACCACTTTCTTCTTTCTCTCTCATAACCAACAACTCATACCCCCAAACTTTTCACCCACCTATTGGCTACCTATCCAGGTTTTAGTGAAGATTATTGCTTCCTCCTTCCTGGACCCTGAAATGGGAGTCAGATGGCCCTCATGTGTTCTCTCACTGTGCTCTACTTTCTCAGTTATAGCACTTGACGCAATTACAATGAGAAGCATAAAAATCGATTCATCAGCCTGTCTTTTAGAAGAAGACTTAGGATAGCTGATGGGTTATATAAGAATATGCTTATGTTACGAACATAATCTGTAAAATGCCCTTAAAAAATATTGGTTATGTTAGCTGGGTGGGGCGGTGGGGCTGGTAGCTTTTGTTTTGCTGAGCACCAAGTACAAAATTTCGAAGCAGGAACTCCTTCAGGACTTCATTACTCTGCATAATAGAGAAGAGATGACCCAACAAGGCTAGGTACCACATGAGGAAAGGAGATGGGAAGAGGTGGTGAAGGGGAGAAGGGGTGAGGGAGAGAAAGGGAGAGTGGGAGAGAAGCCCGTCCCCACATGTCCATGTTAGTGTGGTCATGGAGAACAGAAATCAAATTACATGCATTTTAAACAACTTATTTTGGGGTGCAAGATGTAAAGTCTTTCCTTTCCTTTCCACTGTCCCTCCCCAAATTCTCAGGGAAATCTAGCTTGTGTGAAAAGTTTTTGTGTGAATGGGACTCATTTGGTGGAATCAAAAGAGGTTCCATGTTTGAATCTGGTTGGTGCAGAGCAAAAACAGGGACTGCACATGCAAAACAGAAGGTAGACAAACGGTCAGTTTATATCTGGCTAACCTTGGGGGAGTCCAGGATGAAACTGTTTGAAACAAGGTGCAGTACACAGCCACAACTCTTATTAAATCACTATCTGAACGATGACTTCTTTCCAGTTGTTGGAGCCTGGTGTGGGAGAACCTGTGGAGGTGCTGAGTTCCGAGTCCAGATTGGTATGGGGACACAAATGAATGAATGCAGGAGAGAGGACAAAGTGACAGCTCTAATCTGTGTCACATACTACATTGCAGTAGTTTTCTTACCTTCTGATTGCCAAAAGACTGTCAAATTATTAAGGAATTGGAATAATATCTATCTCAGGATTGTGTGTCCAGGGCCCAGCACAGTGTCCCACAAACACATTAGTTGAATGAATAATTTAAAACCAAATCCTGCTTTTCAGACCAACTTCAACGTCTATCCCCTGAAATTCTGTATTTTCTCAGAATGTACAAACAGCATATTTAACAGGGCAAAAAAATCATAGTCAAGGGGCAACTCTGAGTCCCTTCTCCCCACCATTCTAGAGATTGACCCAGGTCTTCTCACTTTTAAGTGAATTTTGTAGCATGTGAGTTACAATGTACGGTCTAATTCTTTCTCCTTACCTAGGAAGTAGTGGGTGTAATTAACTTTCAGCAATCTTTAAAAAAAAAAAGATTAAAATTGCACTTAGGAATCAGACTTTCAACCTCCCTTTCAGAGATCTTAAAGCTATTCTGTTTACTTATTTATTTGAAAAATATCGAATACTTACCAAATAAGTGCCAGGTACCATGGAAAATGTTGATGATAAACCGACAATAAAATAAACATTTGTGTAGGATTAGAATACAGTAGTAGAAATACCAAGTTCTTGTTGGTCTCCGAATAAGCCTTGTTCTTCCATGCTTGCGAGTCTTTGCATCACCTCTTCCCTTACTGTACGCTGATAGCCCCTAATCCCCACCACGCTCCCTGGTAAACTTGCAAAATTCCTATTCATCATTTGACCTTGAGCTTGAGTACTAATTATTCCTTCCTCAGTAGTTTTAGTTAATCATTTATTCCTCTGTGCTCCCATATGCATACCTTTGTTATTGAAGGGTAGCAAAATATGCCACCCCAAAATATGCCTCTTTGGCATAAGTATTTTGGGCTGATTATTTTGAGAAACTGCAGAGATAGAAGCAGCTCTGAAATCAGAGTAGAAGTTTCCCCTTTGTAAGGGCAATTTTACGTTAGAAAGGGGGCCTGTCCCAGGAACAGAGCTACTACTAGAGATCATTTGTTTATCTGAGAGACACAACTGCACGAAAGGGCAAACATTATTTACGATCCATGTCCTCTTCTCAGCTTCCTGTGAATTGCCTTCCTACCTTTTGAAGCTCCAGGCCGCTATCCCTTTACTGAGCTCGGGATAGTATATAAACCTTAGTGCCTGGCTGCCTTTTGAGTCTCATATCGTTATGGGTCTCCTGTACATATGTAATTAAAATAGTTTTTTTCCCCTCCTGTTAATGTGTCTTTTTATTATAGGGAGGTCTCAGTCAAGAACCTAGAAGGATAGAGGGAAAATTCTTTTTCCTCCCCTACAATTTGATGACCATTACGAGACCTGCTGAGATATCCTGCTTGCTCTGGAACCTGCAGATGAGATCTTGAAAAACTGGCAGAAGCTAGCACAGGGTAAGAATTCTTACCAAAGCCAGCTCTCCTGGATCTGTGTCTAGTTGAGAGAGAAAGGTAAAACTTTCATGTTGTACCTTCCTTTCCAAATTCAGATTAGAAGGAGAAAAACATTTGTTAGAATTTGCTGTTTGGATTGTGACTCTGGTTAATATTTGGTTTTGGGTACCCATTGGTTATTGATCCTGTTCCTCCCAGGGACAGCTATTATTTTCCTTTTTATCTTGTTGTATGATCTGAGAACTTGGCTTGGCTTTCTGCCTGCCCAAGGCATGCAAGTTATTGGTTCTGCATGTGTAGGCAGCTCAACTGTCAGATTAGGGGCCCTGAAAATATGGCCAGACAAATGTGGGTTGCACACCATTTGTGGTTTGTCCTACCAACTGCTGCCAGCTCTCAGGTGAATTGTCTAAGTCTTTCTTTCTTTTGGCTGTCTTTGGGAATAGCTTTCGATCTTGGGAGGACTGTATCTTTTGCACTGTCTTTGGGGACACCTCTTGAGTCAATGATTAAGTCATAAAAGGCTCATTGGTTTTGGTTGAGTCACTTGAGGTTTACCTTTAGTTTAAAAGAAAAATGGGGAAAAAAGGAGTTCAAGACTACCAGGAGTAATTACTGTTTGTCCTGGCTGAAACTCGATAAGATATTTGAAAGGATTTTTTTTTAAGTAGCTCTATAGTCAGAAGTTGGCCAAATTGGAGGCTGATATTTGGAGCCTGATAGGAACATTTTTTTAAGGCCTTCTCTCCTAAGCCAAAACAAAACTATGTACTCAAAGGAGAAGAAAACATCCTGAAGACTTTGTGGAAAAATTTTAAGACATTCCAAAGACACACAGCTGTAAATCTAGAACATAGGAATCTTTTAATTTCCATAACAGTTGGAAATCTTCTCCCTGATATAAAGGAGCAAATAGAAAAGAAATGTGTTTAGATGGGTGGGTCAGCCCCTTGATATCATTCAGGCTGCAACCCAATTCTTTGAGGAATTAAAAGCAACTGTCCATATCTTGCAAATTGAGTCTTTACAAAGCCATAAATGTGGCTCTAGAAGCAATTCAGAGTTTTCTCAATCTTACCAATCACCAAACCTCCTCTATTCATCTCAGAATGTTGTAAATATTGTAAAAGATCAGGATATTGGAGACAGAAATGCCCTGCACTTAAGAAAAAGAAGGAGAAATTTAAATAGTGATTACCCTAGACTTCTGAAAATAGACAAATATACTACAAAGACTCTAGGAGAAAACTTACATTCTTTCTTGGCCCCTGAAAATGTAAATCTTAACGATGTATTTGAAATATAAACACTCAAGGAGATAACTGAAACACTACCTGCAGTTTCCTGAGACTGAAGAAAAAAAAAGGGAAAAGAGGCATTTAAAAATATAAACAGCTGGGCCTGCTTGGTGGCATAGTGGTTGAGTTTGTGTGCTTCAACTCGGCGGCCTGGGGTTTGCTACTTCAGATCCCAAGCATGGACCTATGCACCACTTATCCCCATGCTGTGGCAGGCATCCCACATACAAAATAGAGGAATATGGGCATGGATGTTAGCTCAGAGCCAATCTTCCTCAGCAAAAAGAGGAGAATTAGCAGCAGATGTTAGCTCAGGGCTAATCTTCCTCAAAAAAAAAAAATATATATATATATACATAAATTGTTGTAAAAGCTCCCTTGCCCAAAATCTAGTCCACAGCCTCCATAACATTACCTGTCAAGGATGAATAGAAATCTTAAAAGTCTTCTACATAAATGTTAGTTAAAAAAAGCTTTAGTCATCTGAGTTGATAAACTTATTCCATCTGTTAGAAACACAATTTTGATTCAAGCATTATTTATAAACTAGTGAGTTTTGTATTATCGTAGTGACTTATGGCTAACATTTTAGAATTAAAACTATAAGGTCTCTGCATCTGTCTGTCTGTTTATATGTTTATAGATCTACATTATGTATATGTGATACTTTTGTGACTCCCGATGGTATGGCCAAAATTAATTTGAAAAAGGGCTCTATTTAATAGGCTTAAAGAAAAGTAAGCACTTATATAAATTAACTATTCCCCAAACTCTCAGAAATATAGAAACTAACCCAAATCTTTGTCAGGTTCACATGATCTGGGGTAATATTTGGTAAATAAGAGCTAGTTTAAATTTGTTGGTTTAATTAAAGTAGGCTTGTCTTCAGAGTTATCAGCATTAAATATAATGCAGACAGATAACTTTTATTCTAACTTGGTTTACTAACTAAATAAACTCATGTTGTCTCTGTTGCAAAATTTATCAGCAAGAAAAATAACTTAGGTTGCTGGCTAACTTAGTGCAATGTCTCATGAAATTTTCATGAGTAATCTAAACATAATTGTTAAGAGCAAGTGAATTAAATAAGTGTAAGTAAGATAAAAGTTTATAAATGAACTTTTCAACAATAAGATATGTCTAATTAAATACTTTCCCAAATCTCTTTGGTAACTTACACCCTTAGAGTTTTGCTAAGATGAGTTACATGATGGAAATTCATTGAATATCTACATCATTTCTAAATAACATCAAATACTGAAACATTAATTACTGAACATAAGTTGACCCACTTTGGGCTTCCTATTATGGAGGAGCTAAAGATATTTGGGTCTGTTAGTAATATATTTTGTGCCACATTGAAAAAATATACTATGAGGTTGCGTATACTTCCAGAAATTATGAAATGTGTTTATAAATTTGCCAATCTAAGGAATGCTGGTGTAACAGGCAGTTCATAATTGCTTACTTAATTTTCAGTAGAAATTAAGGTTTCTAAGAGTAAAGAATTCTATTAATGTGTGTAATTAAAACTCATATAAAATAATAAGAGAAACAATTCTCTATGCAAGGAAGGTAGAATGTGTTTTTGGCTAAGAAAATATATCAGGTATGGAGATGTGTTTTTGTTAAAGGAAAAAGAGGAATTTTGTCCTGAGGTTGAATAACTGGCTGTTTCAGAATGAGAAAGAGGAGAATAAAGGACAAACTAAATGGATGTAGAAAGTTTGGAGGAGAGAGAGAGGAAGAGAGACAACCTTTGTGTAGTCAAGCTGGCTAAAATTGAAAGAATTTATCATAAGGGATTTAATAATAAGCTTTAATATCATTAGTGTACTTATGTAAAACTAAAATTTAATTTTCTTTCATCTGCTAAAAGGACCAAGTTTTCTTGGACTATTGGTCTGTTCTTGATAAGAGACTGTGAAGGTTTTTTTTCTGTACTTTTAAAGTAATCTATCTAGAAAGCAAAGGTGTTGTATCTTACTAACATAATTTCCTGTGCGTCTTGTTGTCTGTATCAGCGTTTTGTTACTTAAAAACAAAGATCTTCTCAACATTAAAAGAGCTAAGTTTTGCTCGCAACTATGTAACCTTCTGTATCTGCTTGTAAATTGTTTATTGGTAACTTTGGTTAAATAGATAATTAAGTATTGTTTCATGATGATCTGTGATCCTATTTAGCCAAGTGTACAAAACTTTTTGATATTTTTGACAAACTTCTAAAAATAAAATTCATTTTGTTTTGAATTCTGAACTAACTTTGGGATTCTCCAGAGGGCTCCTGGAACATCTTAAAAGATTTAGTTTTTCTCTTTATTTAAAAAAAAATGATGTAACACTAATTAGGCTTATTCGATATGTTAAATTACATGGGAAGCATTGTCAAACAAGCAGTGATGTTAAACCTTCCTCAGGTTATATTCTTATAGATGTATGTTATTAATATAAGTGTTCCAGAAATTATATGAAATTCCTAGAAATCTGATGTGCCGTGGTATAGTGTTATCTGTTATAATTCTAGTTATCTTAAAATGTATGTCATGGAAGTAACCAAATTCTCTTGTCAATTGCATTATAATGAACTCTCATCAGATCTTTCAACATGGCCGTTTTGAAGTCTTTTGTCATTTACAGATAGTTATTATTTTACTCTGATGCTTTTGTAAAAGTGCTTTATCTTCCAGGACATTCACGGAAAGGACTCTGATAAGTACAGATTTCTGATAACTTTCAGATCATACCACTGAATTGGGTAAGAATTTATAGAACTGTAATGGAAAAACTGATGGCTTTAGAAAACTGAAAGCAAAAGATAAAAATCAACAAAAATTAATTCCATGGGACTGAATAAACTGATGAGAATGACTATAATTTTTTATGACTTTTTCTTTGAAACATTGCTGTTTCTTAATGTTTTGTTTTTCCAGATTTAAGGAAATATTTTTCTCTTAACCTATCTATGATTTACAGTGATTTGCTAAATTATACCTTTGTGAACAAAGATAAAACAATTACTTTTTCTCCCTATCTGATCCCTCCAGAATTCAGAAACTCTTAGCAAGTATTCTTATTTTTATGGCAATATAAATATTTGTGGAAATGCAGTAAGAATATATTCTCCTTGTAACAGGACACATTTGGAAACATTGGTTATATTACCAAGGCTTTGACTGGAATGTCATATTTGATAATGATGTGCATAGAATCAGATATGACTAGACAGTTTTAGGGAACTAAGATTGACTTTATGAAGCCAAGAAAACCCCTTGGAGAAACAGCCTGGTACGTTGCTTACAGAGTTCTTAACAGCCTTACCAGTTGAGTAAGGGGGGTCATTTCCTGGCAGCCTCAGATATTTCAAGATATTTTGGGGACCTTGAGAAGAGAGGAATTAACCGAAATTTATAGGTATTGCAGACGAAGTCTGAAGGCAAGTCCTTGGCTTGGCTTCCTAGGCTTGAGAGGCTTTTAAGAGTCCAATCTGAGATTTCTTATGAAAGGTTCCAGGAAGCAAACATTAAAAAAATCTACATGGTCGATCATTATTCTTGCTGCACTTAGTAAATAATCAGGCCAAGTATAACGAGACAATTTACTTTGCAAACATTAGTTTTACTCTGATTATCTCTGATAGAAGTGGGGGTGACTGTAGAGAGAAAAATTATATGTCATTGGAAAACTCTAGTGCACCTGTGTGGATGTGAGATTATAGACTTGTTCATTGTCTTTAGGATTTTGTTATCTCCCAGTAAACTGGACTGGATCCTGAATTCTTCGAGTTTCCTCAAATATCTGGCTACAACTCTCCAAACTAACACTTGCAATTTTTTTCCACCCTTCTGTCTTGAAGTCACTAAAAACAAAGGCTGCCCTTTTCCCTGCAAACTGAAGCTTGACAACTTGATATAAAGGTCACGGAAATCAACACAACAGCTCATGTGAGGGCAATCTTTGTGCCTGCTGCTGTGTGGGCCACTCAGAAAGATCACCAGAGACATTCAAATTTGCAAACCAGGAAAATCTATCAGATTGCCATTGTCTGCTCTCACTCTTGTCTGAAAATGCTTCCAGCCCAACATCTAGAAATCTTCTTGAATACCTGCCCTCAGGATTCAGACTGGGTTTATAGTCTGCTCCAACCATTAATCAATGTTTTTCTTTTGTTTTCATTGAAATCCTCTTATTGAATACTGATTGCTGGCCCCATATAGGCCTAACTATGGGAGTCCATTTGCATCACTACCTCCTGATGAGACACAACCTTTTAACTAATTTGACCTATTCTCAGGACTAAGAGACTGGTTCATTGAGATATGGAACAATCGACCAACTCAGCTTCTGGACTGTGAAACTTCTTAGAAGTTTCAAAGGTGGAAATGAAGGTAACAGAATATGCCACCCCAAAATATATTTCTTTGGCGTAAGCCCCAGACCTCTATCCTTTTCCTTAGCCAAGAAGTGTGAATCAAAGTGCAGCAAGTGGTGTTGGCCGTAGCACAAACACCTCCTTGCTCAGCTAAAAGATAACCAAGAACAACTTCGGCCAGAGAGTCTAAGAGTTTTGTTGGGTAGCTGTGGCTTTAGCAGCAGATTCTGCAATATCTTCAAGAGTTAAGGAGAGGTTCCTGATCATAGCCTCATTTGTGCTTACTCCTAGCCAGGGTAGCAGGGATCTGCCAAAGGAAGCAAATTTTGAATTGTGAATGCCTCCCAGTAATTCCCATTTGAGTCTGTGGCTCAGGACTAGAAAGGTGACAGCCATTGAGGCAAGTAAAATATAAGGAACTGTAGACTGTGTAGGCAGTTTTATTCTGGTTACCCTTGCCAGCCTAGATGCAAGGTTCCCAGGTTTGGGATTGTTATCAGAGACAAGGAAATGGACCCCCAGGGTTAGGAACTCTGACATGATAGAAAGGGGGCTGAGTTTGTTCCAGAGAAACTGAGGCATTGGAAACCAGGGAGAAGTTTGTGATGGGCAGAGCTAAAGGATCACTATATCGTGGCCAATCCAACAGTTATTTGGAGATTGGATTACCTCCCTTGCAATGGCTGAGAGTGTGTGAACAATGGCATTATCTATCCCGGCCAGAGCAAGGCAAAATGTGGAAAAAAGAATCATAAAGACCTCACGGTATAAGATTAGGAAAAGGATGGTCAGAGAGGGAAGGAGGTATGGAAAGAAACGTTACTGATCCAATGTCTTGGGAGGCAGTATTCTATCTCAATGTTGGCTACTTCTCTTCCTTGTCAATTTGATTGTCAGGTCTCCAGCATTTGCACGGGAGCAGATATTAGGTGGAGCCTTCTTCAACTGTGAAATATGTACCCAAGATTTGACACCTTGTAATTTGGCAGTGATGTCACTGGTCAAGAATACTTGGTAGGGTCCTTTCCATGAAAGTCACCTTTGTAAAAGCATCAGAGTAAAGCAAAAACTGTCTGTAAATGACAAAAGACTTAAAAATGCTTATGGTTAAAGATCTGATGAGAGCTCATTATAATTGAATTGACAGGGAAATTTGGTTATTTCTGTGACATACAGCATTTAAAGATAACTGGAATTATGACTGATAACATTATACCAGGGCATATCAGATTTCTAGGAATTTCATACAATTTCTAGAACACTTATGTTAGTAATATGCATCCATACAAATAAAACCTAAGAAAGTTTATCATCACTTATTTGACAATGCTTCCCTTGTCATTTGACATACCAAATAAACCTAATTAGTTTAATATCTCTCTTTTACAAGGTGACAGACAAATCTTTTGAGATATCTCAGGGACCCTTTGAGAAATCTCAAATTTACTCAGAAGGGTCAGAAAGACTCCGTTTAGAATTTGATTAGGGGAAGTTGTCAGAATGTCAAAAGATTTGAACATTTGACTAGACAGGATCAAAGATCATTATGAAATAATACTTAATTATCTATTTAACAAAAGTGACAAGATTTTAAAGGCAAATACAGAATGTTGCATAGTTGTGAACAAAACTTAGCTCTTTTAGTGTTGAGAAGATTGGGTTTTCTTAAGTAATCAATGACCTGATAAAGATAACATGAAACACAGTAAATTATTTTGGTAAGACAAAATCTTTGCTTTCCAGGTAGATTACCCAAAAGATTAAAAACCCCAAACTTTTCACAATCTCTTATCAAGAGCAGATCAATAGTTCAAGAAAACTTTGTCCTTTTAACAGAGAGAAAACCAAATTCTAGTTTTGCAGCAGTATACTTTTGATATTAAAACTCATTTTTGTGTGTGTGCGTGTGTGAGGAAGATTGGCCCTGAGCTAACATCTGTTGCCAATCTTCCTCTTTTGCTTGAGGAAGATTGTTGCTGAGCTAACATCTGTGCCACTCATCCTCTATTTTATGTGGGATGCAGCCACAGCATGGCTTGACAAGCGGTGCTAGGTCAGCGCCCAGGATACGAACCTGCAAACCCTGGGCCGCCAAAGTGGACTGCATGAACTTAACTGCTGTGCCCCCAGCCAGCCCCTTAAAACTCATTTTGAAAAAAATTAAATAAATCCATTCCAATCTTAGCCAGCTTGATCACACATAAAATTCATTTCCCAAGATTCCTTTCCCACAAACCTCCTACAGCTTTTTCATATTCATTCATATTTTGTCCTATGTTTTTCATTTTTTCCTTTTTCTCATTCTGGAACAATCAGTTGTTTCACTTTCCCTACCTACTTTTCACAAACAGCTGTTTCCTTTCACCCTTAATATTTCTAAGTAGTTTTAGTTACATATGTTGACTAGAATTCTTAGCCCTTCGAACTCTTAATTCCTAGTGAAAACTAAGTAATATGTAAGCAAGCGTAGACTGTTACGTTAGCAGTCTGTGGGTTGGCAAATTTATAAGTACATTTCACGATTTCTAGAAGTATATTCTTCCTAATAGCAAATTTTCAATGTGGCACAAAACATGTTTACTAATAGACCCAAATGTCTTTAGCTCCTCTGGCAAAGGCAGTTAAACGTAGACAAACCTATGTTCTGAATTAACATTTCAGTATTTTGTCTTATTTGGAAGTGATCTAGATATTTAATGAGTATCTATCATTTAACTTATCTCAGTATAACTTTAAGGTTTCAAATTACTAAAAAGGTTTGGAAACTATTTTTAAATAGACATACCATAAAGCATAATTATTGTTGAAAAGTTCATTTATAAGTTTACTTACTTACATCTATTTAATTCACTTGTTCTTAACAATTATTTTTAGATTACTCATGAAAGTTTCATGAGACATTAACCATCATCTTAAGCTATCTTTCTTGCTGACAAATTCTGTAATAGAGATAATGTGAGCTTATTTAACTTTTAGTAAACCTAGGTAGAATAAAAGTGTGCCTGCATTATATTTAACACTGATAACTCTAAAGATATGACTGTTTTAATTAAATCAATAAACTTTAATTGGCCCTTATTTACTGAAGATTATGCTAGATCACGTTAACTTGAAAAACATTTGGGTAGTTTCTGCATTCCTGAAAGTCCACTTAATTTAAGCCAGTCAAATAGAGCTCTTTACAAATTCATTTGACAATACCATCCAGAGGTAGAAAAATATCACTCACCTATAACATATGTACATAGACATATGTAAACATACAGTCAGATGCAAACAAGATCTCATAGCTTTTGTTTTAAAATTTTAGCCATGAGACAGGTAAGATAATGCAAAACTTACTAGTTTATAAAAGAACAGTTGGATACATATTGTGTTTCTGGCAGACGGGGTAAGTTCCAGTTACTTACTCAGACAGCTTAAACTTCTCGCTAATGCTTGTGGTGAGGATTTTCATTTGCAGAGTTTCCGAATAACCTCTCTTTTTTCCTCTTCTGACAAGAGTTACCTCCTGAAATTTGCGTTTCAAAGAGATGGCCCTCAGTTCCTAGAGAAGACAGGGTAGAACATTTTTTTTTTTTTTTTGAGGAAGATTAGCCCTGAGCGAACATCTGCTGCCAATCCTCCGCTCTTTGCTGAGGAAGCCTGGCCCTGAGCTAAAATCTGTGCCCGTCTTCCTCTACTTTATATGTGGGACGCCTGCCACAGCATGGCGTGCCAAGCGGTGCCATGTCAGCACCTGGGATCTGAACCGGCGAACCCTGGGCCGCTGAAGCAGAACGTGGGAACTTAATCACTGTGCCACAGGGCCAGCGCTGGGGTAGAACATTTTTATCTCAGTTGCACGGAGAAAGAATGCAAGTTTCTCCAAGAAGCACTTTTGTTTCCTAAAGCCAGAATCTTTTCAATACCTACGCACCTTTCGAAAGGAACAGGGGAGATTTTGAGATGGTGAAAAAGACACATGGGCATTTTCTGTTCTTGTAAAGACTCAACTTGTAAGACAAGTTGTACAAGTTGTCGTCAATTTGTAGAACAGTTGTTTTTAATTCCTTGAAGAATTGGGATGCAACCTGAATTATATCCAGGTGCTGACCCACCCATCCAGCTATATTATCTTCAATTTATTTCTTTACATCAGGGAGAAGTTCTTCAACTAAGATGGAAATCAAAAGATTCCTGTGTTCTAGATTTAGAGCTGTTTGTAAATGTTAGAGCTGTTTCAGTAAATCCTTCCACACAGCCTGCTCCCAAGAGCCAAAGATAACCAAAATAAATGAAGACAATTCCCCTGAGAGCTGGCAACAGTCGGTAGGACCCTAGCTGCAATGGAGTGCAGCCCACATTTCTATGCAGTCATATCTAGCTATAAGTGGGGTGCGACCCACATTTCTGTCTGGCTATATTTTTGGGGACCCCAACCTGACAGTTGCCAAGCCAAGTTCTCAGGACACAAAGAAGACAAACAAGAAGGCAGTAGCTGTCCCTGGGAGAGAAAGGACAGACCGCAAATGAGTACATGAAAGCAAATTCAAGAGTCACAAGTCAAAGATCTAATTCTTACAAATGTTTTTTGCCTGCCAATCTGAATTTGGAAAGGAAGGGACAACGTGAAAATTTACCCTCCTCTTTGGACCAGGCTGCACAGATGCAGATCTGGGAGAGCTGACTGTGTAAGAATTCTCACCCTTGGCCGGCTCCTACCAATTGTCCCAGAATCTCGCCTGCAGGCTCTGGAGTGAGTGGGGTGTTCCAATGGGTCTCATCCTGGTCACCAGAAACTGTAGGCCAGAAAAAGTAATTTTCCCTCGACCCTTTATGGTGAGTGCTTGTTTTTCTCTAGCACATCTTGTAAATGCATGAGTTTATCTAGGTTAAAAGTTCTCCACTGTGGCCGCTGTAATTCAACATGAACTTTGGTAAGGTTAACCTGCTTGTTCAGCCTTAAAACAAAATTTTATTCACCTGAGGACTCACACTGGCCCCAGTCCAACTCCAGATCCAGTCTACTTTTTCAAGTTGGACGCAGTCTGACTCTGGCCGGTTTCCAGACCAAGTCTGGAAAAAGAAATGCTCAAATCAAGTCTGAAAGCTGCTAACACAAAAGCTGTGGAGCTAGCTTCCGGGAGGGACGCGCCCACCACATCCAGAGGCAGCGAGGAAGCAGAGAGCTCAAGGGGCTCCATGGTACCTTCGCCTGGTTGCTTGTTGCTCCCCGGGGCCACTGGGGGTCTCCTTTGGTTCTGTCTTGTGACACTAGAGCTGTTAAAAGGTAAATTGAGGCTTATTAAAAATTTCATGAGTTTATTTGAGCAGAAATTGATTCAAATCAAGCAGCATCCAATCTAGTAGATAGAATGGGGTTCCGAGGAGCTATACAAAATTAGGCTTTTATAGGAGGAAGGGAGCAGGAGCACGGAAGTTAATACCAGGCCAAAGAAAGCAGGTTGGCTATTGCGAGGTTCTTTCCTTTAGGGGATGGCAGGAGTCTGTCAGGCAGATTGTCTAACTAGTGCTGATCAGGAGATTCCTGATTGGTTTGAGATTCCATTTCTGGGAGAGCAGAAACTAATTAAGTCTTGGTTTGGTGACATGGGGCTTTGGGCCTGTTGTCCTTTTCTTTTTTTTTAAAACAGAATCCTATGGCCAGAAAATCTTACTGATTTCCAAATCAATGTCTCACCTAGATTCTACTCCTAAACTTGAACTCTCCATATGCAAATGTCTTCAGGATGTCTCCACTTACAAATTCTCAGCCTGCAGGGCCCAGCAGAGGTGTGCTGGCTCAGACTAGCTTATGAGAGCCTGTTGTGCTCATCTCTTCCCAACTCCTTATGCCATGACATTATCTTGGGAGCTTGAAAGTGGCCGTGATGGGTAGATTTACTTCATGGAAATCTGCAATTGCTGCAAACAGGTTTTTCTGCCCCTCCCCACTCCCCCAGGCCCCAAACCCACCACCCGAGAGCAGGGTTACCAGTACCTTACTGCTCACAGAAAGCTCAGAGTCAACTTGTCCAAGTGGAATGTTCTCTATTCTTCTGCTTCTTCCTCTCTCTCTCTTTGTGAATGGTATCACTAATCAGAATCCCGGCCGCTGTCTTTGACTTATTTAGCTCCCTTACGCTTATATCCAGTCATCTTCAGACACAATTGAGTCAACGTGCAGAGATTACTAGTTGCCTCTTTCACCACTAGTAATAGAAATATAGCTGGGCACGTGGAATAATGGTTCTTAGAGTTGTATGCCCAGTGCCTAACACAGTGCCTGTGAAGGAAACCAGAATGTCACCCCCAAATATGCCTCTTTGACGTAAAAATTATTTTGAGTGAAGGCAATTACGAAACTGTAAATGCAGGAAGACCTCCTTTTATTGGAGATAGACTCTTATCAGCCCAGAGATGGCACCAGAGGAAAACGCAAACAACTGTGGTTAACCTATCTTCCTTAAGTAGGGTGTAAAGCACTACCTAACCCTAGTTAGACTAGCCCTAGTGAAAACCTCTTTGTCTTGTCCATTCTCCACAAATTTATTGTATCTTTGTCTGAAAGGTATAAAAGCTTCCTGCTCTGGTCACTTCTCTGGATCTTCATTCTCTTGTGAAGGCTCTCATGTACATGCAAAAATTCATAAAATTTGTTTGCTTTTCTCTTATTCATCTTAGTTTAATTTTCATTCCCAGCCAGGGACCCAAAGAGGGTTGAAGAAAACTGTTTCATCCCTGACACCTGACAAGCACAATATTTGTGTTTCCCAGACTGCACTGAGTTCTAAGTGGAATGTAGACAGAGGTGATGTGTGCCGTATCCTGGCCTTTCCCTTAAGGCTGTGATCTAACTCCTCGTGCTCTCTTTGCTCTTCCTACTTGATGCAAACTGGATGGGGCAGCAGCCCAGCTTTGACCACGGGGTTGATGGCAACATCCTAACACAGGGCGTTCTTACAACGTCTTCGTAACATGGGCCCCTTTGGCAGTCTGACGAAATCCTTGGACCTCTTCTCCAAATAACGTTTTTAAATACACAAAATATACAGAATTATAACAAAAATAATTATGTTACAGTACACTTATCAACATTTTAAATAACCTAATTTGTTATACAGTTGTAGAGCAATTCTTTATTAACTCACTAAATAGCAAGATTTAGCAGCCAGGTCTAATATTTTATAATAATTTTAAACTGATGTTAAGTGTGAGTGCTATTTCCAGATTCTATAATAACTGCTTTTTGGTAGGAAAATATTGGCGACTTCAGTTGGGGACTAAGCCACAGGTACTGTGAATGCTGCTGTGATTTGTTGCCACCGTTCACAATGGAGGAGATTACTAAACTTCCTTTAGAAGCTGGAGAACATAAAGATGTAAGTTTTTTCCCACTCAAGTTCACAGACTTCCTAAATTCTGCCCATCAGCCCTTTCGAGTCTCCATCAACCTCAGGTTGAGACCACTGGCAGAGGATGACGGAGCTTCCATGATGGACGCCTGGCTTCCTGGATCACCTCGAGGAGCAGAACCCCTGAAATAAACCCCAACCTTTTCGAATCATTGCATTTTTGGAGGTTTTTCTTTTAACAGCAGTTCGGCCTGCCTACATCTACTACTAAGTATCTCTTCAATTTGTAGTCTTTTTCCATCATTACTATTGCTGCCTGGTACAGGTATTGCCGAGGTATTGCTTAGGAATTGTAATAGGTGTTTTTTTAAACATTACTGAGGTATAATTTGTATACAATAAGAATTCATGCATTTAAATCCACAGTTTTATGAGCATTAACAAATGTATATACCTGTGTAGCATCAGTATATAGAATTTCCCCCCCAAATTCCTGTTTACCACTTTTGTCAATTCTGTCCCCATCTCTGCCCCCAGCTACTGTGCTGTATTATTTTTATAGTGTTTTTGCATCAGCACACATCTAGAACAAAGATGATGAGAAGTGGCGGTATTGGGCAGCTTTGACATGTTCCCACTATTAATTTCAATATTTCACCATGTTTGATTAAATGTGTGATGTTTGACATATGATATTTGCTGGTTTCTTTACTGTCTTCTATTAAAATAAGAAAGTTATTTTCTACAAAACCAGTTTGCTAAGTGTTTTTATCATTAATAGAAGTTGATATATTGTCAAAGGCTTTTTTCTGATTTACTGAGGTGGTTATATGATTTTCCCCCTATATCTTTAAATGTTTTCCAAAGCTATTTTGCTGGCTTAAACCTAACTGGGTCATAATATATATTGCATTTTTATACATAACTCTGTTGTACTGTTGGTGAGAACACAAATGAATACAATCATTTTGGAAAGCAATATGACGGTAGTTTTTTTTAAATTGTGTATGCCTATGTCCTAAGTCCAAGCAATCTAATCTGGGTATATCACAGAGGACTTCTCAGTCCACAAAGAATTGCATACAAAATTTTATTTCAGTTGCTTCTATATCTGTGTATGTAGTTGTATGGAATTGGATAGACTTTCATATATATTGCTATGAAATGGTTAAGACATATATATAGTGGATGTGTAATGTGGGACACTAAACAGCAGTTAGGAGCAAATTACTAGATTTACATACAACACAGCAGCTCTTAAAAACAGTGCAAAGTGAAGAAAGTAAAAAATATTAAAAATCTATATCACAAAATTATATGTAAATTAAAAACATACACACGAAATGCAATATAAGGATACACGGATATTCAAAGACACAGATAAAAAAATCTTCCTCCTTTTCTGACTTTGTTTGTGACACATCCTGCTGCCCTCCTGGGATGCTTGCCCCTGTGCCCATCCAAACTCTATAGTCAGTCAGCCCCCCACCTAGGACCCATCTCTACAGAAACTTTTCCAGAATAACTCTAGACCACATGGGTCTCTCCCATGTTCTGAATTCCTGTGGCTTATTTATACATTTTCCACCCAGACAACGTCACATGTGAAACAAGACAAAAAAATGTTATCAGCTGTGATCAGGTATTATTGACATACTTCTTTCTTTCTCCAGTTGGATGTTAGGTTGGGTGACTATATATATTCTTGCTCCCCATGGAGCACTGGGTACTTTAGCTGGTTGGTTATTAGAAAAATATTTATCTTCCTGCCATGTCGTTCAAAACCAGCCTGTCTTTGTCAGGAAGAGAGGCTCTCATGATCATATTTTGTTTGTTTACCACATTTTTCTTCTGAACTTTCCCCCTTTTCTTCCTTTCTCTTACTTGAGAGAACATTTTGGCAGAGAGACAGTCTTTCTAATTCCTTTTGCTTTGCTTTTTCCCCTCCCTCACTGACCACAGTCAAGACCAGAGAGAGAGAGAGAGAGAGAAAGAGAGAGAATGGCAGAGTCTCCATAATTTTACTTACTCACCTGTTTTAATGACTTCCCCACCTGGATAGTAGGAAGAGAACCTGTGAGTTCTCAACTGGCTCTTGTTGCTGCAGAAAACTCGCTTTTTTCTTGTCTATGAAGATATTTATTTTCATCTACGTGTATTCGCTCTCTTGGTTTTTTATTGCCTCAGCATGTAGATATGAAGAGTCAATAAGGAATAAAGTAACTAGACGGTGGTGTAATTCTACAGGCTCTGCTAACTGGGCGTTTCCCAGAAATTCTTTGAGATTCCTGTTTCTCTCCCCATATGTCACCAGACCTTTGGGAATGGAAATCTCTTAGTTGTAAGACAGCTAAGGACCTGTGGTCATAGTGTGGGAATATCCCAGTGGCTCTACTGTACAGGTAGACTTTCCTCTGAAAACCTGGGGTCTCAAAATGACTCCTACTAGGAGGATGTATTGTCAGTGGACACCATACGGAGAACTGGCGAGTGGCTGAGATATTTCAACCAGTTTGGAAAGGATCTAATAAGTGGGGAAAGATTATTTGCTCTGTGGGATATGTGTCTGTCTGTGGAACACTCTTTGAGAAGCACCGCTGTAGAGAAGAGGCTATGTAAGAAAAGAGAGTGGTAGAAATACACTCCAGGACAGGAGGTCAGAATGCAAAGGTCTTCAGTAGGGAGTGTGAGAATCTAGGGCAGGGCTTATCTGGGCATTCTGATATGCCCTTGGCATCTGTAGGCTTTTGGGATAGAGAGAGTATAGCAGTATTTACTGTATCGATGAATATGATAATGTGTATGACAATGAAGAATTAAATCATTACACTGCATGATGTGCATACACTAATTCACTCCTTTATTCACCCAGCGTTTACTGAGTACCTATGATGTTTTAGGTGCTAGTAACTCAAACATAAATAATAAAATATTATCTTTGCTCTTAAGAATCTCATAGTCCAGTGATCCCAAGGTTGTAATCTTTAGGGCATTAACAAACTTGGTCCTAGGTTATCCCATCATACCCAGAGCTTCACCTGCCTCCCACGTACCGTATTCCTGTGTCGAGACATTCCCTGAGGACGATATACCCTTATGGGGACTCATCCTTCAGGTGCTGGATGAGGAATGGAGGCGTGATAGTTTGGGTTCTTGATCCAGGAATATGATCCGAGTAGAAGAAGCTGTTAGAAGATGGAAAAATTAATTAGTCATTTTGCTCTCCCAACATTTCTTTGTTTTGTGTTAAAATCGATACTCCTGCATCCCCTTTGTTTATTTTTACTATTTTCCCACTCCTTGGCTTTCAACCTTTTTGTGTCACTATGTTTTAGATGTGTCTTTTGAACAAGTTAAGGAGGGATTTTAGTTCTTTACTTCTAATTTTTAATCATTGACATTTAACAGGACAATTTGGTTTACTTAAAGTTATGTGATTACTTGCATTATTTCTATCATCTTTTTTTTTGGCTTCATATTTACCATGCTGTTTTTTTTCTTCTTTCCTGTCCTCCTAGTGGAATGATTATTTTTTAAAAAAATAGGCTATTGTTTAGAGCAGTTTTAGATTCATGAAACTGAGCAGAAAGCACAGAGATTTCCTATATGCCCCATGGCCCCACACACGCACAGCCTTCCCTACTATCAATTCACACACCTAAATGGTGCATTTGTTACAGTTGTTGAACCTACGTTGACCCATCATCACCCAAAGTCCATAGTTTATGTTAGGTTTCGTACTGGGTGTTGTACATTCTATGGACTTTGACAAATGTATAATGACGTGGATCTACCATTACACTCTCATACAAAATAGTTTCACCACCCTAAAAATCCTCTGTGCTCCAACTATTCGCCTCTCCCTCCGTTCTAACTCCTGGCAACCACTTATCTTTTAATTGTCTCTATAGTCATGCGTTTTCCAGAATGTCATATAGTTGGACTCATATAGTATACGGTCTTTTCAGATAGGCTTCTTTCACTCAGCAATATGCATTTAAGTTTCCTCCATGTCTTGTCATGGCTTGATAGCTCATTTCTTTTTAGCTCTGAATAATATTCTATTGTCTGGATGTACCAGAGGTTATTTATCCATTTACCTACTGAAACACATCTTGGTTGCTTCCAAATTTTGGCAATTATGAATAGGCTGCTATAAACATCCATGTGTAGGTTTTTGTGTGAACATAAGTTTTCAGATCATTTGGGTATATGTATCAAGGGGTGTGATCGTTGGATCATACGGTAAGAGTATGTTTAGTTTTGTGAGAAATTGCTAAACCGTTTTCCAAAGTGGCTATTTTTCCTTCCCGCCTGCAATGAATGAGTTTCTGTTGCTCCACATTCTCCCCAGCATTTGATGCTGTTGGTGTTTTAAATGTTGGCTGCTTTAATAAGTGTCTTGTGGTATCTCATTGTTGTTTTGATTTTCAATTTCCTATTGATGTATGAGGTCGAGCATCTTTTCATATGCTTATTTGCCATCTGTATATCTTCTTTAGTGAGGTATATTTTCAGGTCTCTTGCCCATTTTTAATTTGGTTGTTTGTTGTCTTCTTGTTGAATTTTAAGAATTATTTGTGTATTTTGGATAGCAGTCTTTTATCAGATATGTCTCTTCAAATATTTTCTCCCAGTCTGTGGCTTGTCTTCCATTCTCTTGATGATTACATTTTTTATTCTCTTTTTCCCTCTTTGATAGTTTTGGAAGTTTTATCATACATATATATAGTTAATATAATTTAAAATTTTTTAATACACATCTTTAAAAAGCTTAAAATCAATCTGCATCTTTTGCTGCTCTTCTGCCATGCAAAGGAACAGTTAGCTTCCATTATCTCCTCCTATAAAACACTTCTTCTCTTTTTTTTTTTTGGTGAGGAAGATTGGCCCTGAGCTAACATCTGTTGGCAATCTTCCTCTTTTTGCTTGAGGAAGAGTGGCCCCAAGCTAACATTTGTGCCCATCTTCCTCTATTTTTGTGTGTAGGTTGCTGCCACAGCATGGCTTGATTAGTGGTGTAGGTCCACACCTGGGATCTGAACCCAAAAACCCAGGTCACCGAAATGGAGTATGCTGAACTTATCCACTTTGCCACTGGGCCAGCCCCTACACTTTATTGTTTTATCTAGCATTTATTTCAACTTTGTTTTTAATTCTCCTAATTATTCAATGCTATTATAAGTGTCTAATATCATTTATTCGTTAAACAAATGTTTTTTACATGCTTACCACGTGCCAGGCATTATTCACATATATGAAAAAAACAACTTCTCTGTGCCTTAGTATCATCGATTTTCTGGTATGTAGCTCATAAGGTTGTTATGAAGATTAAATGAATTAATACATGGACAACATTTTGAACAGTGCCTTGCACTTAGTTTAAGCTCAGATTCACAGGGAGTTGCAAAGATAGTACAGAGAGGCCCTCTATGCCCTTGATGCAGTTCTCCTCAATGGTTGTAACTTACATAGCTATAGTACAATATCAAAATTGGGGATTGGACATTGCTATACTGTGTGTGTATAGTTCTATGTCATTTTCTTCCATGGGTAGATTTGTGTAACTACCACTGCAAACAAGATATAGAACTATTCCATCACCACAAAGATCTCCTTCATGCTACCCCTTCATAGTCACACGCATCCTCCCCTCCCACCATTCCTAACCTCTGGGAATCACTAATCTGTTTTCTGTCTCTATAATTTTGTCATTTCAAGCATGTTATATAAATGAACCATATCATATGTGATGTTTTGAGATTGGCTTTTTCACTCAGCAGACTATCCTTGAGATCCATCCAAGCTGTTGCATATACCAATAGTTTCTCCCTTTGTATTGTTGAATAGCATTCCATTTACGGATGGACCACAGTTTGTATAACCATCACCTATTGAGGTCCATTTTGATTTTTTCCAGCTTTTGGGTGTTGCAAATAAAGCTGCTGTGAACAATCGCGTACAGATTTTTGTGTGAATATAAATGATCCTTTCTCTGGAATAAATGCCTAGGACAGCAGTTTCTGGGTTGCACGTGCATGTTTAGTATTATATTCCAACCTGATTTCTCTTTTGATTAGGAAATTTTATTCTTTTCTGTATAATATGATCACTGCTATGTACAAACTGGAGGAATTCTTGAGTTCATTCATCTCACCAGTTTATTGTATTCATTTTAATTTTTGGTGTGTCCCTCGAGTTTGTCTTTATTTCATCTATCACAGGTTTAGTTTAATGAACATCTAGTTAACTCTAAGTATGGCTGCAACATCTTCTCACGTCACTCTGGAAATTAATTATAATTATTTTAAATTCCTATATAACTTGCTCTGTTTCTTTGATGCGTAAATTTCTTCTGATTGCTGTGCTTGATGCCTTTCTTGCAAGCATTAGTCTTTTTCAAATGATGGCTAATTTTTGGATATGTGTTCATCTTTGAATTTGAGATTCCCCACTAGCCTCTGTAGATGTTATATCTGTTTACTGCAGTTCGTTTCTCGGAGAGTTGTTAGAAATATTGCCTGGTGCTGTGTGCCAACACCTAGTCTCTCCAGAGTCCAGTCTGCCTTTTGTTCTTAGGTGTTGTGCATGACATTGCTTTATCTTTCCAACCCAAGCATATACCTTCAGTGCTTTCGTATGAGGTGTGGAGGAGTCATACCTCCGCTTCTCTGTCAATCACGCTGGGGCTCCCTCCTGATCCTGGTGTAGGAAATTTTTGTGGCAGTCCAGTCCTGAATTCATTTGGTGCTGTAGTTTCATACTTTAATCCAATCTCTTCTGATTTCAATCTTTTAGAATTTTCTCACATTCTCTGTTCTGATGAAAGAAATTATTCTTCTCCTCTAGCATGGTAACAAAGTTTTATAAATCTCCTTCCAGACATTTCTTTGGACCTATTTGACAGGGGAGCCTGCAGCAGGTGCCAAGCCCACCATTTTGAATAAATTCTGCAGTTTTTCCTATCTACCACCAGCTTCCTACTTTATAGTGTTAATCTCTTGTTATCTATTTATACTGTCGTGTGTTACATGCTGTCAAGTTGGCTCTGACGCCTGGTGACCCTGTGAATGAGGGACGTCCACAATGTCCTCCGCAGCCCTACTCAGCTTCTGTGGACTCACGCCTATGGCTTCCTCTATGGAGTCAATCCATCTCATATTTGGTCTTCCTCTATTCCTGCTGCCTTCTACTGTTCCGAACATTATTGTCTTTTCTAAAGAATCCTGCCGTCTCATGCTGTGCCCAAAGTAGGACCACTTGTTTATCTTTTATCACTAGAACCCATTAGGTGTATAATACCTGATAAATAAAAGGTTCTCAATAGACTGGCTTTACAATCTTGGACAAGTTCTTAACTTTCTAGGGCGGAACTTACTCATCTATAAAGTGGGATATTAACAGTGCAGGCTTCTTAAGGTTTTGAGGATTAAGCATAAAAGCAGGCACTTAGTAGTTCCGTTAATTTGTGTCCTTCTCTTTTTGTTTCAGGAGAAATCTGTGGAATAAAATCATTCCGTCTCCATACAAGCTCTTTTTGTCCACACAACAGTTCCAATAGATCCTGCTGGGAGCATCACTTATGTAGATGGTAGAATGCTTCGATGGGATGAATGGGATCCACAGAGAGTCAGAATCACATGGTTGACAGTCCCTCTAGTATGATATAAAGTGGAGAAGGGGCAGTTCCCCAGTAAAAGAGGGCCTGTGTTACTAGAAGTAGGAATATTGGTCAGGACAGAAACAATAGTTGTTCAATACAAAAGGCAGTACAGATGAGGGCAAAAAAGAGAATGAGTCATATTTTCTGTCATTAATCCTTTAAGAAAGCTTTATCCGAAAATTTCTTTCTCCCCATGAGTCAAATTAGGTACTTATTTATTCACTCATTGATTTACTTATTAGTCCCAATCACTTATTGCATGCCTGCAGTTGTAAACTTGAAAATAACTGGGAATCCATGTGTAGTCTCTCAGCTCTGAAGGTCTGGGATTGTTTATAAGTGGTAAAGATATATTCCCTGCCCTTATCAAATGTGTGATTTAGTTTCAGTGTTATCTATGTTGTCAGACACATATAGAATTATTTCCAACACAAAACAACATTATAGCCATGGGAAAATATTGTTATGAGTACGCAGAAGAGGGAGTGGTTGAATATGCCTGTATGGACCTGGGACTTGAAGGATGACTGAGCTCTCTTTAATTGGAGAAAGCTATGAAGGATGTTCCTTCCATGAAAAAGGAACAGCTTGGACAATGGACTGAGGGCAGGAATATATAATCAATATGATCCTTACCTGGTTATGGAAGTAGAAAATTCATTAAAGGGCCACTTCTAGAGCTTAATTTAGTTTAAGATACAGAAATTTTGGCCATGCTGGTGGACCCCCGGTTTCATTTTTAAGTTATCTTTATACAAGTTTGTCCCTTTGGTTGAATTATGGTTGCTTTCTGGGTGGGGACCAAATCTTATTCTTCCTTTTTTCTGCCCTAAGTGTGCCAAGCCCTTTCCTTGAGCCACGTATATCAATATCATTGTCCATGTTCCAAAAGAGCAAAGTTTGCCTGGTAACACAAACAGTAGTGCACCCAATGACAGGTGTCCATACTCTCCTTTCTCTTGTAAAGCTGCAGTCATCCATAGGTAACAATGAACAATACAATCTCTGTTCCTAAACTCTTCATTTCTGAGTCAACACATCAAAACATTTTGTGATACACATCTCGTGGGCTTTTGCAGATTGGATGAATCTTGTAGCCTCTCTGTCATATCATGGACAGATTCACCTGAAAGAGAACATGTCTTTACTGCATGCCGTGTCATTTTATACATAAACATCTCTCTAATTCCAAATAGGTAGCTATTAGCTATTATTGCCTCAGGCTTCCTTCCTAGCAAATGTAAAAGGAGCCTTTGTTTTATTTAACACATACAGACTGAACCGTTAATATATTCTAGGCATTGTTCTAGACGCTGTGGACAAAGCACCTGGTGGACAACACAAGGCCCTATAGTTCGGGAGCTTAGATAAATCTAGCGTTGAGTAGAACAGGTAAGAGTCACATACATGACTAACTTAATGAGATCATTTTGGATGGCGATATGTAGTTACACGAAAAGAGAACATGGTGAAGTGACTAATTGCCAGAGAGATCGAGAGATCTACTTCTCGCTTGTGTGGTCAGGAAGAATTCTCTCTCGGGAGATAATTGACCTGAGACTGGACTGACAAGAAAGGGAGCCTTATGGTCATGGAAAGGAGTTTAGAGGTCATTGAAAGATTTTACCTAAGGATGTGAAATAATCTGATTTCGATTTTTAAAAGATCAGTCTGCCTGCTGTGTAGACAGTGACTTGTAGAAGTTTCAAGATTATAAGCAGAAAAACCAGTAATGGCCTCAGGGGTGGTATAGCTTGGACTAGGAAGGCAGTGGAAGAAGAGAAGAAGAGACAGATTGTCTACATACATTGTAAGGAAATATGGCAAAACTTTGAGATGAGTGAGAGAAATGGGTGAATCAAGGATAGCTTCTGATTACTCTATGGATTTTGCTAACATGTTTTTCAATTGGAGAAGACTAGGGATAAATAAATGTGTTTTGGAATATAGGGATATAAGAATTCTACTTTGATCATGTTGAGTTTGAGATGCCTCCTAGATGCAAAAATGGAGAGTTAAGTAGGTAATTCGATATGCAAGTGCTAAACTCAGTGGGGAGATCAGAGCTAGAGACAAATATTTAGAAGTTGTCAAAATTACAGGTGTTTTTTAAACCACAGGGTGGATATCACCCAGAATGAGAGCACAGAGCAAAGCAGGTGGGTAGGACTGACCCCAGGGTATTCCAAATTTGGAGGCCAAGTAGTAGAGGCAGAATTGGCAAAGGAGTGTGGGAAGGAGTCTCCAGGGAGGCAGGAGGAAAACACAGAAAGAGTTGTGTCACACTCTTTCCTTCTCTCCCTCCCTCTCTTTCCTTCCCTCTCTCCTATTTTCCCTCCCCCAGCTGCCTTCCCACTTTAGTTAGGATAAAATTCAAACTCCTTGCCATAGGCTCCAAGGCCATAGTGATCTGGCCTCTGCCTTCCTCTCTAAATTCTTCTCCCTCCATATTTCCCTCACTGACAATACTCCAGGCATAATGGTCTCCTGCTCTTTAAATAAACCAAGCTCCATCAGGTCTCAGGGGCTTCGCATTTGCCGTTCTTTCTCTAGCATCTGTCTCTCCTTTGTCTCATGAATGCCTCTTTTCCATTATCTTGATATCACTTGAAACGTCTTCTCCTCTAAGGTGCCTTCTCTGACTAGTCACCTCCATCACTACCATGTCGCTCTGCAACGTATTACCTTATTCTATACTTTGTTCTTACTACTTTTGCAGTATGGAATTATTTTATATCTTTTGTTTATCTTTTTTCTTTACCACGATGTAAATTCTTTGATGGCAGAGAATTCACGTGCCTCTTTGACCACTGTCTCCCTAAAGACTAGAACAGTTCCTGGCACATGATAGGGATTTAATAAATATTTTTGACCATCTGAGTGTTTACTGGGCACTGAACTGTGAACTGTGGTTCATGGGCAATTGAGGAGAAAATTTATTATCCCTTGCCGAGAGGCTAGATATATTTAAGATGTTCCTATTACAATTGCTATTTCCTAGATACAGCAAGAGTAAGTCAGGGACCCAGTGATATCTGGGGCATAGTTTAGAGGGGAAAATTAAGGAAGAATATGATGCCAAATTGCTTTATACTAATTATATTGCCCTATTCAACTGAAATTCTCATATCAATCATTCTTTTTCGGTCAAGTTTTGGGAAGTCCTATTAAAATGCAAGTAAGTATGATTAAAATATTAACCTACATGTGTTAATTGTTGATTATCTGCATAATGCTTTTCAAACATGTTTTAAACAGTGGAACTTTTTTCAAACCGAAAGCCCAACCAGAAGTCCGATACACATAGTGTAAGAATGGCTGATATTTTGGCTGATGTGATGCGGCAGATCTTGCACCCTGCCCACCAGGCACCTCTCCTAACTCCTGTCCATCCAGGCAGTACCTGAAGTACCACCTACAACACCCAGAGCTGTACAGAGCAAGGTTTGCAAATTACTAATCTTAGTCTAACCCCTTCGTTTGGGAAACCAAGGTCCAGAGAGCGGAAGTGACTTATCCAAAGTTATAGAATTACTGCAACACAAGGACCCAGGCCCAGCTCCGTGAATTCTAGTGCACCGTGCTTTTGCCTGTGTTATCCTATATTCCTGAAGGATAAAGTTTATAGACTAGATTAGTCTCCTAGCAGTGGGAGTTCTATAGGGAGAGAAAAGTCAGAGGTTTTCAGTATCCCAGGAACCTTGCTTGGAATTCTGCTGGTCCTCCAGCACTGTGGACCTGGAGAATTGCCTCACAAGACTTCTCTTCCCACTTGGAAATCACCTTGAGCTTATCTTTAGTGGTAGAAATAAGGAAATGGAAGTGCTTTCTCCACATATTTATTTTATAAGGACTTTATTGCTCTGAATTTCCATGCCTCAGAGAGAAGAACTTTTAACCATTAGGTGTCTTGACTCCCCATTTGTGAAGAGTGGCAGGGTTCTGATCAAGAACGGTAGGTCCTTTTCATGAGTATTTTTATTTTTAAGAGGAAGCCCAAATTAGAAGTAACTAACTGATTTGATTGAACTGGTGGTTTATGGATCAACCATGGTGCAGATTATCTTGTGCTAATTGGGAGTTCAGAACCAAACACACATTTGACATGACAGCAAACACTTATTGTTTTTAATTAAGTAAATGAATTTCAGAGATACATGTTATCTAGCAAATATAGTTTAACAATATATTAATCTGATTTCTGACTACAGATTGAGGTGGGTGGACATTATTTGTGCCATATGCAATTGTCATATCCCAGGCATCAATGATGCCCACATTAAGATCCTGGAAAATGTCCTTTATGACAAGATATTGGATGTAACCATGAAAGTCACTAAATCTCTCCATGTCAGCGTCCATATCCCTGATATTTTCTGCCTTGATAATTACCATAGTATCTGGGCTTCTCAGAAGAAGACGCTGAACAGCTTTGTGGACACTGAGGGCCCTTCGGATAAAAACATCAATGGGAAACGGTCTGAAATGCTGGCCCAGAGAAATAACAATGATGGTATTTTTCTCTCCTCCAGTTCTGTCAATGACCCGGGCGAGGTACTCAATATCTTTGACTGAGTAGATCAATGATCCAATCAAGGGGTAACCATGTTTCTGCCACTTGATGTTGATATTCTTATCCAAGTCCACAGCAAGCAGGTTTTGAAATTTTCCAAGTTCATGCAGATCCACTGACTTCAGTGCTGATGACAAATAGGCAATCCCAAAATGAAAGGAGAATAAAGTTACAAAGATCATAAAGATGAAGAAAAGCTTCAGTGTTTATGATTGAATAAGTTAATCATGGCTGATTTATTATAGGTTTCAGGTTTAAAACTTATTAGAGCAATCAAGAGGGTTGCACAAGAAGAAATTATATATGCCCCCTTGTAGAACCATGTAGAACCAAATGGACTGGGGATGGTAAGCTCTGAAGTAAATTCATTGGAGGATGATGTAGTCAGTTTTGTAGGTGTTATTTTTGTACATTTTCTTAACTGTACACTAAGTTCATTTGAGATAGAAAAAGGTACTAATTGATGTCTTTACATTTAAAAAAAATAAGTAGACCTATTTCCTCCAAATATTCTGTAAGTTCCTTTAAGACTGAAATTACATTCTATACCTGTGTGTTTCCTTTACATATGCATGGAACGGTACTGAGTACAGCATCTATAATAACAGTATTACTATTCATCTGTGAGGGACTTTGCAGTTTACAAAGCATTTATTTGGACTTATATATTCATTCCCCTCAGAGCTCTTCATATATATATTTGTGCATATATGGATATATTTAATTGCCATGTTATAGAAAAGAAAACCAAGAGATTAAATGACCTGCTCAAGTTTACACAGCTAGTGACAGAATCTGTGCTGAAACTTGAAGCTGCTCTCACTTCTTGTGAAAGTAGTCCACCCGATCTTAAAACTTTTGATGGTAAATGTAATAGGAACAGAATAAAATGAAGTCCTTCCATTTTTCATCATATTAATTAGATCCTTATCAGATTATCAAGGCCAGCTGCTTTGTAGTTAGAACTTCTGAGAAAAATGTGTAGAAAAGGATTATTAATGCTTTGTAACCTGTGCCGTCTTGGAAGTAAAGGGCTACATTTAACGCCTTAATGCAGTGAGGTTTGAAAATGGAGATGCTGGAGGGTTGCTTGGAGGAAAATGGCAGAATGATTTTCTTCATTCTGCTTCCAGCTTACTTCCGTTTCCTTTTTCAAAGCACACTATGGGCATAGAGTTTAATTTTTAACAAAATGTGCAACAGATATTTTGCTACTGCAGTTTAGGAGATTAGTCACAGATGGTAATAACTCAGTAATTCAGTACTCTGTTATAGGAAGTGATGCTAAAGGTCATCACCAGAACCTTAATTTTATAGATGAGGAAACTGAGGTCCAAGGAGTTCAGTTGTTTATCAGAGGTCACAATGTAAAACTGTCTCCTTCTGTTAGGAATTCCACTGATAGCTTGGAGCCCTACTGATTTTCCCTTTTCATCGAGAGGATCAGCTTACCCTCTGAGTTTGAGATCACAAGAGCAGCATCATGTCAGGAAGGCCAGAGTGCCCCTGGCACCAGGAGCCACACCAGGTGCACTGACCCCAGTGATAAAAGCTAGAGCCCAGCACACAGAGGGTAGGCAGGGATGGTTTTCCAGGTTAGAGGGCTACGATCTAGTAGTGGATTCTGAGTTATTATTACCGCATTCTTGGTTTAGTAAAAAGAGCAACTGGACTAGGAGTCTAGCCCCAACTCTGACATTAACTAATGATAATAATTGCAATATGCTGTTGTTTACCCAGCAGCTTCCACATGCCTGTGTGGCTTACAATATCTTAAATATTTTATACCCATTACCTCATTTAATCTTCATAACAAGGACCAGATACTATTATTATTTCTAGTTGATTGATGAGGAAAATGAGGCAGAGAAAATAAGTAACATGCCCAAGGTCATGGCTTCTAAGTGGCACAGTTCAAGTCTGTTAGATTCCAAAGCCCATGCTTTTAACCATTGTGCCTACCTGATGCAAAGTCACCACCCAGCTCCTGGCATCTGTTCTTTTTTTTTTTCTGCTTTACCTTCCCACCCCCCCCCCCCCCCCAACCCCGTACATAGTCGTATATCTTAGTTGCAGGTCCTTCTAGTTGTGGTAGCATCTGTTCTTTCATGTAATGATCATAGTGATGATAGCTAACACTAAAGAGAACTGACTATGTACCAAACAGTATTCTGAATGCATTGCTTACATTACCTCATTTTACCATGTGGGTACTATTTTCATCTCCATTTTACAGACGAGGAAACTAAGGGACACAATGGTTATATAACTTGCCTAAAGTCACCCAGATAGGACACGAAGAAACCAGATTTTGATCCCAGGCCATTTGGATCTAGAATCCACACCTTTAAACATAATGCCAATTGTAGAAGGCGGACAACATAATATATGAGGTTATCTTCAGCTCCGTCAGCGATTTTATGAGCATGCTGGGTAAATACTGAAGTGTGAATTCTGCGGGGATAAGGATGTAATAAACTGTTTTCTACACTGGCTCCCTTCCAGTCAGAGAAATGTGTTCTTTCAAAGAAAAGTTAACGACGTCTTGCGAAAAGTTTTTGTGTGTTGTGTTTAAGAAATATGAAAAAGAAGAGGCATTTCCCGTATTTCTTTCTCCCCTTGAAATGAAAAAGAAGATTCTGAAAGGGTTATGCATAACAACTTAGACCGAAGCGTACTGTTGATACTGCTTTTGAAGTATTCCATCCACTGGCGGATTGTGGAATCTCCCATTAGATGTATGAATTTTCCCCTTAGGCATTCTTTCATTTTAATCGGAGCCAAACTACAGGAGACAGGATTCCATGTGTCTTTCCAGACGTGTCCACTGGGGATTGTGGATGTCATTCCAAACTTGCATTTCTTTTTCGTTGGAACTCTTTTTTCTGCCAAAGAATCAGCAAGATAGGCTCTCCTAAAATATCACATTATCCTTGAGTATTTATTAAGAACCTACTGTCTGTTCTAAGTATTTACTTAATAGGGCATAAGCGTAGTAGAAAAGCCTTATTGAAGCATCATCCTCTTAACGGAATAGTTATTGTTCAGTAAAATTTTTCTCTGATATGAATTTTCTAAATGATACCCATAATGTTCATTATACAGAACATATTTTCTCCCAGAAAAAAAAAGCCTTCTGGGTAAAATTTAAGCGTTTGTTTGCTTTCCTATGTAAGTAGAGTCATCAATTCTTGCTTAGTAGCGAAAACTCAATTATTCTATCATTTTAGCCCACTTTATCCCCAAGTTTATCACACTCTGTCATAGTGTCTTAAATGCCACCATCAAACTGTAAATCCTTTGAATTAAATGCAGGGTGATACACAAAAAATTAATAACTAGTTTGGTTTGGGACCTGGACAGTCCACATGAATATGGCTGTAGGCTGGCGTAGAGTCCTGGAGGTCCAAGACGGGCCAGGTATTAACTGTTAGTTACTGGTTTGTGGATGGTCTGGGAATCTGAGGGACTGAGGTGGCTAGGATGGTGAGGAGCCCTTGGGGGACTTGGGGCAGTGATTATTCACCAACCAAAGGAAATAGTTCATATTTTAACAACTGGTATGAGTGTACGTGTGTATCCTGGGTGAAAAATGCCATTTCTCCCTCTAGGTACATATTTACACTTCAGGGTGAACAAGTTTATTTGCAATTAGCAAGCTGTTAATGCTTAGAGAGACACAAAAGCTCTTGCCTTAAATGATTTTAGATAGAGATTTCTTAGGATGTTTGGAGCCAAACAGATTGAAGAGAAATTAATAAATATAAGTGTGGAAGTGCTATTTTATATGCTAAAATAGTTTGAAAGGCAGCAAAGACCAAGAGGGGGAAATTGTAATGAATTGACTCCTAGATGGTGGGTTGGAAACCTCTAGATGGTGATTCTGGTCTTGTAATGATGTGGGAAGTGCTGATGGTGGTCGTGTGGGGGGTAAAGACCTACGTGTAAATTGGAAGAGAGTTTTGACATTTGAAGGTTATTGTATTAGATGGCCAGGTAATCTATTGCCTGATAAATAGATTGATTATGAGAGTTATATTGCTAAAACAGATTTATGGTATCCTAGTGATTTCAATCATTTATTCACTTAGGTAACTGGTATGTTGGCCCACCACAGACAAGTCCGATGAGAAGCACCAATAGGACTGATAATAGTGAACAAGTCCAGCAGAAAGAAGAAACCCTTTACCTGGGTCTAATATTGAGAACCACTCATCAAACACAGGGAAAACTTACTGTTGCATTGGGAGACACTGATGGCATCGAAGTTTTCCATAATCTCTACACCCACATTTGACCTTAAAGAGACAAGTACAGGAATTAATCTGCAGGTGGCCCCAAAGATCAGGAAACACAAGAAGCCACATTCTTCATTGCTTCAGTTATTTCTTAGTGATAATAATTGACTACTGTGCCCACGGTTCCAAGCCATTTATTAAATTTTCATTTCTTTGCTTATTAGTTTAGGGGGTACAGATACCCGGAAGGTGTGCTAGGTAATTTATTGAGATTGCAGAAAGAATATATTAGAGCACATACATGTACACACATGTATATTTCTCATCCTCTTTTAATTTGTATTGTTTATATTTTTTGTTTCAATGACAAGGGTTAAATATCCAAAAAGTTTAGAGACTACTGGGGAGTGGGCACTGTCCTCAAACGAATTCACAGATCTTTTCTAAAATGGCTCTTCATAGAGTCCCAAAGTTGATATACTCACAGCACTTTCCTTTGGATCAATATGTAGGTGAAATCATTACCATGGTTGCCCAGGTAGTCTCCAAAAATAGTTACTTACCTTTCAAAGAGGCTCCTTTCTTGTTCGCTAAGATAAGAAACTTCCTTGTTTTTGGAATACATGTGGGTGAGTGCAGCACAGGGCGCCTGTGGAGGCTTCACACAGTAGAAGGCTTCTTGGTCTTGGGCATCCAGGTACTGGCACAGTTCAGCACTTGAGTTTAAAAGCAGGGCACAGTCAGTATTGACATGGGAGGTGCCACTGGCAAACTGGCCCGTGAAGATCACCTTGTCATAGCCTTGGTTCCTTGCCCTCCAGAGAGCCGACACCCCTTCACTGGGGTGGATGAGCAGGAGAGACAGAGAGACCTGGCCCTCCCAGAACAGAGTGAAGCTGACAAGGTAGGTGCCGTTGTTAAAGTCTGTCACCTTTCCTGAAGCGCCTGCCTGCAGGGCGGGGGAGGACATCCTGGCCCGCAGGAAATCCCCGCCATATTCCTTCCTGCGTCCCAGGTGGTCCCTCACCTGCAGCAGGATGTCTAGCTGATCCCCTTTGCAGTATGTGTCTTGAGGGTTGAGGAGGGTAGCTCTGCTGTGTGCGGCACTGGTGGTGGTGTTCACGTGAGTGAAGGGTCTGGGTGGGACCAGCTGGTCTAGTTCCTCCATGATTTTCTTTATTCTCAGCTCAGTCTCTGCTCGTGAAACTACTGGATTCAGCAATGCGTCAGGACATAAGGAGTTTGTGAAGTAATTCCAGTGATGGAGGGAGATGGGCAACTTGAGTGCAGTCCATAACTGAAATGACAAGGAATACAATAGAGAGCATAGAAAATGTTCCCCTTTAATGTAATAATTTTTGGTAGGTTAGCCAACTTCTATCTTTTATAGAATGATGGGAGATATGAAAATTAAACTAAAATGATATTGAGATTTTATTATCATATATGTTTCACAGGCAAAATGATTTTCCTTAAATCTGGTGGTACAACCTCACTTCTCCTTGGCTAATCTATTTCAGAGAGTCATTTAACCCCAAAGAGACTGAGAATCTTCTTCCTTAAAGTGGTGATGATAAAATATACCTTTACTGGACAACTGTGAAGACCAAATGAGATAATGTTTTTTAACTGCAGAGCAGAGAACAAGTGTTTATTGTTCTGTTATTTTTTATCTTAAAACAAGAATTCAGTCATTTAAAAAAAGTTCTTAAAAAATGTTTAAAATGCCTGGGCTCTTACGTAAAATATGATTATCTGTTGTTTCTATTTCACTTTTTGCACTTTGCTTAAGCATTCTATGATATTTATCAGTATTTTTCAGATTGCTTTAGCTAACTTAGGAGATAAGAAACATAGGTTTATAAAAATACATATTTATTTTCTAATTGTAAAATAACACTGATTTATTATTAAAAATGAGAGAATGCTGAAACTTTATAGCAAATAAAAATCAGTCACAGTCATGCCAACCATTGATAACTACTCTTAACATTTTGGTGATTTTTCTCTCATTCTTCATATACTATTTTACATGATTGTGAATAAATTGAATATTTACCAATGAATTTCGACTTTTTTAAAAAGAGTGCCGTTAAAAACTCTCCATCTTAGGTCAAAGGCCGCATAGTGTTCCAGCCTATGGATATAGCTTAATATTTCACCTATTTCCATCTTTTCTGGACAGTTATTGCATTCAGCTTTTCTCTATTACTTATAATTCTGTAAAGAAGAACTTTGGTATAAATCTTTCTTTGTAGTTCAGGTTATTTGCTGAGAACTCAGAAATAGAATTATTGGTGAAATGTGGTGAATATTTTTAAAGATCTTAACACATGCTGTGAAATTGTTTTCCAGAAATGTGGTGCCAATTTGCACCTAAACGAGCAGTGAATGAGAATTCTACTCTTAAAACCTCATGCTCACACCATTGGGCAGCTCATTTTTAGAGAGATTTGCCTGGGATTAGAACCTGACTCTGTCGCTGACTAGCTGTACAACCTAGGTTAAATTCCTTAACTTCTCTGTGAATCAGCTTCTTCATCTAAAATTTGGGTCATAAAAATAACCACCTCATATGTTATTGTGGAGATCATTGGGCTAACATAGGAAAAGCATTCAGAATGGTACCTGGCACATACTAAAGTGTTTGTTATTACTATCTATATTATTTGATAAATAAAAATGTTTTTTATTAAAAAAACTTAATATGTCAAATAATAAAACAGTAATAATATTAATCCAAGAGTATTGGATTTCCAGAATTTCCAGTAAAGGCAGAGTAATTTGTATTGGACTAACTCTTCTGCAGAGAACAATGATAAACTCTAGACCAAAAAACATCCTCTCTAAAAGCACAGGAGAGTGACTACAAGCAGACAAATGCTGGAAGGGAGTTGAAAGGTGGAAGAAGGAACAACTGGACTTGCATTATAGGAAGCGCTAACTGAAGTTCTTCAAGCCAAAGGGAAATTACACCAGAGAGAACTTAGATCTTCAAGAAGAAATGAAAACACCAGAAATGGTAACTATACAGACAAATAAAAAATATTATGTGTTTATCTCCTAATTTTGTTAAAATATGTATAATTATTTAAAGTAAAAACTATAATTTTGTAATAATATGGCAGCTATAGCATAAAGAATGGGGTAGGAAAGAAATGGAACTAAAAGTTCAAAAGGTTATTACAGATTACATGAAGTAGCACAATATTAATTCTGAAAGTGAAGACTGTGTACTGTGATTCCTAGCAAAATCCCTCTAAAAAAACAACTTAGAAAGCCCGGCCCCACAGCCTAGTGGCTAAGTTCTGTGCACTCTGCTTCGACGGCCTGGGTTCACAGGTTCAGATCTCTGGCATGGACCTACGCCACTCATCAGCCATGCTGTGGTGGTGACCCACAAATAAAATAGAAGAAAGTTGGCACAGATGTTAGCTCAGGGTGAATCTTTCTCAGCAAAAAACGAAAAACAAAAAACCACTGCAATAAATGTTTTAAAAAAGAATCTAACAACTTAGAGCTATAAAAATAATAGAGAAACGAAAAGGAAATACTAAAAAAAAAAGGAAAAAAGTTCAGTTAACCCAAAATAAGGCAGGAAAGGGGGAACAGAAGAACAAAAAACAGAGGGGCCAAATAGAAAACAAATAGCAAAATGGTGACCCTAAATCCTCTCATATTAATAATTTCTTTAGGGGCCAGCTCTGTGGCTGAGTGGTTAAGTTCTCATGCTCCACTGCGGCAGCCCAGGGTTCAGATCCTGGGTGTGGACATGGCACCACTTGTCAGGCCACGTTGAGGTAGCATCCCACATCCCACAACTAGAAGGACCGGCAACTAAGATATACAACTGTGTACAGGGGGGGTTTGGGGAGATAAAGCAGGAAAAAAAAAAAACAAAAACAAAAGATCGGCAACAGTTGTTAGCCCAGGTGCCAATCTTTAAAAAAAAAAAAAAAATTTCTTTAAAAGTAAGTAGACCTGGGGCTGGCCCCGTGGCCGAGTGGTTAAGTTCGCACGCTCCGCTGCAGGTGGCCCAGTGTTTCGTTGGTTCGAATCCTGGGCGCGGACATGGCACTGCTCATCAAACCACGCTGAGGCAGTGTCCCACATGCCACAACTAGAAGGACCCACAACAAAGAATATACAACTATGTACCAGGGGGCTTTGGGGAGAAAAAGGAAAAAAAAAATAAAATCTTTAAAAAAGTAAGTAGACTAAACACTCCATTGCAAGGCAGAGATACAAAAGCAGGACCTAACTACTTGCTGTCTGTAAGGAATGTAGTTTAGGTATAAAGATAGCTACAGGTTGAAAGTAAATGATGGAAAATGATATACTATGTAAGCATAAAAAAGCTAATATTAATATTAAAGCAGACTTCAAGACAAAGAGTATTACCAGAAACAAAGATAGACAGTTCACAATGATAGAAGGGTCAATGTGTCAGAAAATATGGCAATCATAATTGTGTATGTGCCTACACATACATGTATTTATACCTGAAACAAAAATTGACACAACTAAAGGAAGAAATAGAAAAATTCACAATCATAATTAGAAACTTAAAAACCTCTCTCAGTAGTTGCTACAGGCACTAGATAAAAAAATGAGTAAGGACCTAAAGGATCTGAACAATATTAGCATAGTAATGTCTTTTAACCATCACAGTACATTATCAGATATTTTTAAATTGCTACAACCTCAAATGAAAATTGAGTGATTTTTGAGGGACCAGCCCAGTGGCGCAGCAGTTAAGTTTGCATGTTCCGCTTTGGCGACCTGGGGTTTGCCAGTTCGGATCCTGGGTGTGGACATGGCATCGCTTGGCAAGCCATGCTGTGGTAGGCACCCCACATATAATGTAGAGGAAGATGGGCATGGATGTTAGCTCAGGGCCAGCCTTCCTCAGCAAAAAAGAGGAGGATTGGCAGAAGATGTCAGCTCAGGGCTAATCTTCCTCAAAAAAAAAAAAAAAAAGAAAATTATGAGTGATTTTTAGTATGGTAGAATAATATTCTGTGCACAAAATGAAGAAATATAACAGGAAAATTCTGATTCAAGATGGAGAACTAAGCACATATTATAGCCTCGATTTCCCTCCATAAAATCCTATAAAAGACAAGAAAGTACTTAAAAAATTTCTAACTGTTCTGGGAAAGAGGAAGAGATACCTTAATTGGACCAGAACTAGTAAGGAATCTCCTGAAAAATGAAAGGCAGATGAGATTAGATCAAGGAAGAAAACCTTGGCTCCAAAGTCACGCAGATGAGGATTCTGCAAAAAGATGGAACCCACTTCATGGCCACTACAAACCGGGAGGAGGTTGGTAACTGGGGTAAGAGAGGGTAGAGGGGTAACCCACAGGAGGACTAACCAGGTGGGTTGATCCTGCCCTACTTCCCCACCTGAGCCTGGGCCAGGCAGCTACAAATGGGGACTTCTGTACTTGGGTGTGAGTAAAAACTAGAGATATTTCAGTTGGAGAGGTAGGGTAGGACCCTGTGTGCTTGGCCACAGCGTAGACAGATGGGCAGCATGTATTGCCCTGCAGTACCTTTTGCACCTATGCTACCAACGTGCTGGAGAAAACAGATCACAGCTCTCCAGACTGGCCACCACAGAATCTCAGGTATAGAGTGGACACACAACCAAGATTTAGCAAAGATTTTTATGGAAGCCAACTCATGAAGGAGAGGTATCAAGTTTAACGAAGAGAAGACACCCAAGGGAACAGAATTAATAGGAAGAGCAAAACAAAATTTAGAACAAGTATACTTTCTATCCTCAGAGAGATGCTAGATGATATTGCATCCATAAAAGAATGGATCAATTAAAGATCTTGGAAAGTGAAATCTTGCTATTCAGTGGCAAAAGTCAGTTGCATTCCTCTACACCAGCAACAGGCAAATAGAAAATGTATTGAAAAGGACACTATTTACAACAGTGACAACAAATGATAAAGCACTTAGGTGTAAATCTAACAAAAGGTGCGTTAAGACCTCATGCAAAAATTCTAAAATTTACTGAAAGATCTTGCAGAAGACCTAAATAAATGGACAGATATTACATGTTGTTAAACAGCAAAATACTACAAATATGTCACTTTTTCCAATTTTATCTACATGGTTAATGTAATGTACATATAATTTAAGTAGGATTTTTCATCAAATTTGACAGGCTGACTCTAAAGCATACGAGCAAGAGTAAAAGGCCAAGACTGGCCAAGAACTGAAGTAGATTAAGCAATGGTAACTTGACCTACAAGTTTTCAAGACTAATTATGAAGTTCCATTAATTACAGCAATGTGGTATTGATACCTGGAAGACAAATTGATCAACGGAATAGAACAAAGAGCCAGAAAGGGACCCGTACTTATTAGAAATTTTGATATACAACAAAAGTGACACCATAAATCAGCTTAGAAAGAAAGAACTACAAAATAAAAAGAGCTGAAAAAGTGATGATCCATATGGAAATAAAAGAAAAATCAGTAAAAAAGAGAAATCCAGATACATTACAGGGTTAAATGTCTTTAAAGTTAAAAAAAGTAGAATATTTAGATAAATAATCTGACATTAGAGTAAGGAAGAGTTTCTTAATACTTAAAAAGCATTAACTGTAAAAAAAAGACAAACAAATTTTACTATATAAATATAAAAATAGTCTGTTGTTCAGAAATTCCCTTGGGGGGCAGCTCAGTGACATAGCGATTAAGTTTGTGTCCTCCGCTTTGGCAGCCTGGGGTTCGCGGGTTCAGATTCCACATTGGACCTATGCACTGCTTATCAAGCCATGCTGTGGCAGCATCCCACATACTAAATAGAGGAAGGTTTGCACAGATGTTAGCTCACGGACAATCTTCCTCAAACAAAAAGAGGAAGATTGGCAATAGATGTTAGCTCAGGACCAATCTTGCTCACTAAAAAACAAGAAAAGAAATTCCCTTAAAGAAGATGAAAAGACAGCTAAACATTGACAGAAGAGAGTTGCAACACATACGGAAGAGACGAAGGAAGAATGTGTGCGGCCACACACAGTATTATCCTCTCCCATATTGCACAATGATCATAAAGTACCCTGGTTCTTAAAGGTTGTGGAAGCTGTTGAAACTCCCCTGTTACAATCTATAGGTCTGGTCGTTTGGACTTTCCTAAAACATGTGAAGTAGCGAGTAAAAGTATACTTTTGTAAAACACAGAAAGAAAGCAACGCCTACCTTTGCGGAGTTTTGGACAACTGTAAAAGTGATCCAGGAGGCTAATATAAACAATAATACCAACAGTGACTTACGATTTATCACACTCATTGTCCTGATTAGGCTCCTGCAAGAGACAATACAAAAACTAGCACAAACACAACCAAATCAAAATAGAAAAGAAATGCAGATACACATGAAAAGTTTATGCCTCCCGATTTTTTTTCGTCCTCAGATAATCTACTCCCAGAGCTCAACCTTGGCCCTTCCAGCTGTTCCTCCTGTCTCCCAACTGCTAGCTTGGGCTGTCAGCTTGTTCCTTCAACAGAAGTGCTATTCCAAGACGTGGAGCCCACCATGGACTCCCGGGAACTGAGCAGCTCAGGGCCTGAAGGATACAGGGTTGCTCAAGTCTAGGTGAATCTCTAGGATCTGTGTCACCTAACGGATTTCTTGTTCTCCTCCCTTAAACACAAAAAGCAGACACAAAATATCTCAGTAAATATTGACCCCGACGATCACATCATCTTAGGGCCTTTTCAATGTAACTTGATTTTTCCAGCTTCCTTATGACAAATCTGTTAATATGTTCCCTTTTCTTGTCTTACCAGCGTTTCTAGCACCCCTGAAGCTGGAAAAGAATTATTTTAAAACTCAGATTTCTTTGAAAAATTTTTCACCTTTATCCATATTTTTCTATGATTACATCTTAATTTCTGTTTTCGTCCTGGAATTTCAAGTTGTCTTTTTTTTTGTTTTTTTGTGAGGAAGATTTGCCCTGAGCTAACATCTGTTGCCAATCATCCTTGTTTTGTTTGAGGAAGATTCTCACTGAGCTAATATCTGTGCCAGTCTTCCTCTACTTTGTACGTGGGATGCTGCCAAAGCCTGGTTTGCTTGGTTTGATGAGTGGCGTGTATGTCCACACCCAGGATTTAACTTGTGAACCTGGGGCCACTGAAGCAGAGCATGCAAACTTAACCACTATGCCACCGGGCCGGCTCCTCAAGTTGTCTTTTAAAATCAGATTGCTTGATCACTTTGTTGCATATACAGATGTTGAATTATAAAGCTGTATACCTGAATCTTTTACGATAAAAAAAAAATCTCTTTATATACATAAATAAAAATCCAATCTCTTACTGCTGTCTTTCTAAAATTTTCCATCTCTGAAAATTTACTTTCCCCTAGAAGCATCTCCTAGCCTAGATCCACAGTTTCTACATAGACATTAGAAGTTTCTGCATCCAAAAATAGATGTTACCCCTTCCCCTGCTTGCCCAAATTTGCCAATATTTTCATACCTTTAGTTTAGACTTTGACTTTGTTGAATCCTCCACATAGGAGCTCCGGTAAGCCGGGTGTGGAGGCTTTGTTCTGAAGCCACCAGTGTACTCTCGGAGTACCTCTCCTCTGTGCCAAAACAAATCAAGGCATAAGCTGCGGTCTGCATGCTTTGAGCTTAGAGCCACAACCTTCTGCTTGTTTCAGCTGTGTCAAGTATGCCAGCTCCATCCTAAGGAGGGGCCTAGATAACAAACTACCGTTATCAGTTCACACAGAAGTAAGTGTGTGAGGTCGTTCCCATTTTCAGATGAGGAAAATGAGGCACAGGTGGTTTAAACATTAGCTAAGGTCATATAATTAGCACATGGAAGAGGCAGGCCTTGAGGCCAGAGCTCCAGAGCTGGATTTTTAACCATTCTAACGTGCTGCCAGCAGTCATGAGATAGTGGGAGACACGAGGCAGCAGAAGCCATGAAGCAGAGACAGAGGGTAGAGACTGGTTCGGTGTTAACAGCAGTAGGAGAAGCAGAGACAGAAAGTGCTTGAGTCACTTAATGGTGGAGCACACAAAACCTGTGCCTGCCGCTGAGGTGGTTTCAAACGCATTACTAGGGCCACCTCATGTCCTAAAGGCCCCTCCAGTTAGTTCCTCAGTGACCCTTATGCTCTCTGGGAGGCACTGGAGCATGTTGCAGGTCTGGGAGGATGAATTTTATCTCATCCCTGTGGGAGACTGGAATTAGACACCCCAAGATATGCCTCTTTGGCCTGAGTATTATTTGGGCTGGTTACTTTTAAAAACTGCAGACAGGAAAGAAACCCTGAAAAGTAGAATTTACTTACCCTTTCTTAAGAGACATTTACATTGTAAAGGAAATCTCCATGTGTAAAGGCGTCTCCCTCTCTGTACCAGGAAGAGGGGGGATGACCTTATCTCTAGAAACTCTCATCAATGCGGAAGGCAAGGACTCAAGTCTGCACAATAACCTGACTCTTGTTTACTGTACTTGTGTGGTAATCTCCCATGATCGACTCCCCCTACCCCCAACATCCTCCTTTGCTTTTAGCTGAGGATAATATTTAAGGTGGTGGCTTCAGTCATTTTGGTGAGTTTCCTGGGCCTCTCCCATGTATACATGTTATAAAGCTTTGTTTAATTTTCTCCTGTTATTCTGTCTCGTGAATTTAATTCATTCTCCAGCCAGAAGAACCCAGAGAGGGTAGAGGAAATGTCTTCCTCCCCTACAGCCTCAAATTCTCGACAGGATTCTAAAATGTGCGAAACTGTCAAAATCGTGTGACACCAGCTACAGATATTGCAAACACACGTCATTATATTTTTGTTCACTGGCAGCATGAAACTGAAAGTGTTCTTTGAAGATGTTTTCCATGAAGATGAAAAACAAAACACAGGAAAACCGTGAACATCTTGTTCAGATGCACCTGACTTTGACACTTGAGTGATACGAGGAGCATGTGTCTAGGGATTTTCATGGCTAGGTAAGTGAACATGTTTGTTCAAAGAGGGATGTGATTGGTTTCCAGAGCACTTTTAATGGATTTGCACAACCTGAACAGGAGACTGTGGGCATCTGGCCATGTAGTCAATTTTTGACCAAACTCTAATTAACATGTTTGCCTGGCTGAGACTTTGTCTCCAAGATAGAATGAGGAGAACTTATTTAAAAAATTTATAAGTGGGCTTGCCCTTCAGGGTTGACTAGAACCTCTCTCCTACCAAGACCCTTTTAGTGATATGATTGTGAAGCAGGTGTACGCCCCTTTTTCTCTTGTGGAAAACATGAATGAAGCGGAGCAACTTAAATACAGACATTTCGGAATGAAAAGTATTCCATTTCGTTATATAGATAGATACATTGTTAAGGTGTATTTTCTCAGCATTAGAACTGCAGTAAACATTTCTGTAGTCAAGATGGGCTGATGAATCTTAAAATCAGTGGATGAAAGCTTGGGGAGACACAAGAATATCTTTCCACCAATACATTTATTAATTTCAAAGTGAAAAATAGTACTTTACAGTGGAAAAGAGCAACAGATACCAGCTTATCAAAGTGATCAAGGTTAATATCACCAGTAATAAGATACGTCTTTTTCCATAAATATTGTACCTAGAAGGGCACACCACTTCTGTGATATTCTTGACAAAAATGCATGACCTCAGTTAATAATGAGAAAATACTAGATAGATCAAAATTGAGGGACATTCTACAAAATAACTGACTAATACTCTTCAAAAGTGTCATAATCATGAAAAACAATGCAAGACTTTTAAGCAACTTTCAGATATTGGAAGAGACTAAGCAGGCATGATGATTAAGTGCAATGTGGGATCCTGCAACAGAAAAAGGATCAATGGAAAAACTAGTGAAATTCAAAGAAAGTCTGTAGCTTAGTTAATAGCCACGAATGTACTAATGTTAATTTCTTGATTTTGAACTTTGTACAATGGTTACACAGATGTTATCATTAAGTGAAGCTGGCTGAAGGGTATATGAGAACTCTCTGTACTATTTTTGAAACTGTAAGTATAAAATTATTTCAAAATAGAAAGTTTAAGAAAGCTTCTCAAATGGAAAAAAATAGTATATTTCTCCATGAAATGATTTATTTTTCCCATATCATCTACCAAAAATTTACCAAATAGTCTGTCATATTTATACAGGTTGGTGCTGCCACTTCTATCATTTCACATTGCCATCTATACATGGTATGTTTCTGGGCTCTTCATCCTGTTTGGTCTACTTTTCATCTATAGATGTCACACTGTGTTTTTGTTTTATTTTGCCTTTTTAAAACATGGCTTTGTATATCTTATTATCTGCTGGTCTGATTTTTATTGCTCTAATTTTTTCAAAATTAGCTATCTATGTACTATGTTTTCCCCCACATGCTGTTAAGAATCAGTGTTCCTACTGAGGCAGCAAGGGGGGATACTAACAGATGATGTGTTCCCTCATCTGCTCCAACCCTGGAGATGCCACAGAAGTGAGAGGGAGGTAGTGTATTTCGGTTATTAGTAAAAACTGTGAGAAATCCCTGGGAAGTCCGAGATGATGGGGTTCTGATGTGCCTGTTGGAGGTGAGGGTTTAGGAAAAGGAAGCCAACCCAGGATGCAGGAAAAAGCTGGAAGCCACGGATAGGGAAAATATTGAGGTGAGCCTTCTGAGTCTTTTTAGTTTCCTTTCAATACCTTGGTTAGAACACTGATTGCTGCGTTGCTACTCCAGGGCAGAGAAACAGCATCATCTTGCAGCAGCCAGCTGGAGGCAATGTAGTAGTATCAGGCACCGGTAGAGAACCCTGAGGATAGAGAGGTGAAATATACATGCGCAAAGGAATGAGCTATTCCTAAACTCCTCCCCATCACCACCCATGGGGGCACTATTGTCATTTTTATCTGGGACAGTACTTCATTGTGTGGGATTTTTTCATGCATTATAGCATGCTTAGTATCCCCTTAGCTTTTTGCCCTAAATGTCTATTGTAATCCAGCATTATTATAGCAACCCCCAAATTTCCCTCGTACATTTCCAAATATCGCTTTTGGTTGAGAAACTCTGATTTAGATGTTTAGATCCCAAGAGGACAGTAGCTCTTTGGAAAAGCTGTACTCGAGTGGAGGTGCGGAAAAGTCACTTGAGGTCAGTGTCACATTATGTGTGTGAGTGAGAGAATGGGAAATTGTCGAGAACAGATCAAAACAGGCTCTTAGCACTAAAGAATTCTTCTCAGAATCTCTGTAAACTCACTACCAAGGGCACAAGCTAAGGCTTGGGATTTTGCCTATTCTCCTAGGGAGACAGTACCATCGGTAGTAGCAGATAATCCCAGGGAAATGTGACCTTAAGAAAAAAATGAGACACCTGAAGAGAACAACCACTATATAAGAAAAGGAAAAAAGTAATGGACCACACAGCAAGAATTAGAATTGTAGGGGAGCAGAATTTGATACCCCAAAGTGTGTGTCTTTGGTTTGAAAGACTCAGGAAGAAACTTGGATCTTCTTCCCTAACTGCCTAAAAATAGACAGCTAACGCGCCCCCTCCCCTGCCCCAGCCGCTGGGCCGGCGCTCCCGCTCCGCCCACTCGCCCGCCCGCCGCAGCGCCCTCCCGCGCGCCTGTCGCCTGTCGCAGAACGGGATCCCCGGACTGCAGGAGGAGAACTTGCAGGGCTCCTGGGTAGAATTGCACTTCAGCAATAAATGGGAACGGGAGCAGAGTTCCAGCCTCCGTTTCTATTTATAATGGTGAAACGGAAAAATACTGCTGAATGCCCAGCATGAGTCTGGACGGAGTAGTTTCAAGAGTTCTCACTGTGACCGCCCGCCTCGCTCACAGACCCCACAAGATACTAACAGAGCTTCTGAAACATACCCATAGCATTGGAGAGAAAAACAGCTCTCAGTCTGAGGAAGATTATATTGAGAGAAGGAATGAAGTTGCAAGCGTCCTGAAGAAAAACTCAGACTGGATATGGGATTGGTCAAGTTGGCCGGAAAATATCCCCGCCAAGGAGTTCCTCTTCAGACGCCCTAAGCGCACAGCCACACTCAGCATGAGAAACACGAAAACATGAAGAAAGGGGGCATTGTCTCGGCAGAGTTTCTGAAAGTTTTTCTTCCGTCTCTGCTGCTGTTCATCTGCTGGCCATTGGGTTGGGGATCTACACTGGAAGGCCTCTGACGACCCCCACCAGCACCTCTTGATGAAGAACTGAATGCGGCTCTTTTCATGTAGCCGGATGTGCATCCGAGCTGGCGGCATAGCTATCTGAAGAGCCATCTCGGTCCTTGAGAGGCCGCACCACTTGTGTGTATTTGTTCTGTAAATGCTCTGTTCCTAATTTAGGCAAATGAGAGAATAGACACTAAAACCATGCTAATCTGTAGTCATAGCTATGGGATCAATTAATAAGCATGTCATTAAGACTGACTGTAATAATTTGGTAGTAAATTTTCTTTGGCTATTTTAAATATCTAAGTATAAATAACTTTAACCTGCTAGTCATGATGTGTGTAGTGTTTTCACAAAAATTGTCTGCCAGCTTCATTCAGTTAGGGCACTTTATATTTTGGAAGAATGAACAATGTTGATATTAAAATGACTACATAAGGGGTTTATCCCAAATAAATATTGTGGCCTTATACTCACACTGCTGGAGGAAATACTATGTTCGAGGGCGTGCAGCTGTCTAGGACAGACTGCTCAGCTCGGCCTGCCATTCTTCGCTGTGCAGAGCAGAATCCGAGGTACACACAGACTCACCATGTGGTCAGACGCTGGACTGCCTGCTTTACAGGGTGAGGACTTCAGTCTCTGGCTGTTAGTAACCACTGCATGGTCAGTATCCCTTCCAGGCCACCTGCCAAGCTAAGTAGCTTACTCTTTTATCACTCTAGGTTGCTGAATTTAGTCTTATCCTTTGTGTTCAGTTTTTGCGTGCTCTTAGAATCAACTTCATTCTAGCAAATCTCTCTACTTTGAAAAAGACTGGAAATAGAAAAAAATAAGCCTTTGCCAAACCCTAAAAAAAAAAAGGGAATTTGAGATAGAAGGCCTATTTCAGGAAGGAGCTATCACCGTGGATAACTATGGTATAATATGAACTGGGTGTGGTAGACAGAGAGGAACCTAGCAAGGCCCATTTGATCCAAGTCCTCTCCATGTCCCATCATCTTTGCAAGGCATGGCAAACATTCGTTTACCAGATGTTTGCTTTACCTTCTCTGTGTGAATTGCCTTCGTCTCCTTCGAAGTCCAAAACCACTACACCCAACATCCTTATTTGTCTTTAGCTGAAGATGATGTTTAAGGTGGTAACTTTGGCCATTTTGATGAGTTACTCAGTTTTCCTGGGTTTTCCGCATGTATACCTGTTATTACATTTGTTTGATTTTCTCCTGTTGTTCTGTTTCATGTCAGTTTAATTCTTAGACTAGCCAGAAGAACTTAGAAGGGTAGAGGAATGGTTCTTCCTCCCCTATAATAAGCATAGTAAATATCATTAGACAGAGATAAAGTAGAGATATCAATTGTCTGATTGTAAAGCAGAAACAAACAGTCATAAAGAACTAGTTGAAGATTCTTAGTCCAAAACATATAATTGCTGAAGTGAATAATAGTCTGGTGCAAGAGTAGAATGCACACAAAAATCAAATTAGTGAGTTGGAAGCTGAGCTTGAGGGCCTCTCCCAGAAATCATCAAGATGAGGTTGAGGACCTCTCCCAGAAA